>NC_052131.2:39584908-39898678 GCF_016086655.4 Lepeophtheirus salmonis
CTAAAACATTTTAAAATTGTATTATCAAAGTCTTTAATATGCATCAGAATAGGTCATTCCAAGGTAATCCTTCTAACTATTTGTATTTGTTTTTTAGACTGAATTAATTTTATAGATTGATACACTTTTAAAAATTCGTTGTATTTTTAATCAATGTATTTTTTTCTTTAAGATTATTTATTGTAGAGATTTTTGGATACTTTAGTAATCAAAAGGAGTCCTTATCTTAAGGGGCTAATTTTAAACTTTAATGTTTATTGACTTTTTTTATTAAATTAAATTTCCCAATTTCTGATGCTGTGTTTTTTATAATATATGTACATATATTAGAAAATTAAGACCCATAGAAATGGCTCTTCTTGAATATGAATCTAAGTTTTAAAATTTGGCTCATAAATGAATGTGTACAAATTTATATATATATATATCATATATTTTGTATACAAGTTGCAATTTTGTACAAATGGAAACCCAAAATTAAGAGATGAATAATTTTGAATGAAGGACTTACAGTACTTGGGATGAGGATAAAAAGATAGGTTCAATTACTAGTTGGTAATTAAAATGATCAATGATGTAATTAAATAGTGTATTTTAAGACAAATAATTGCAGCTTATCCAGTTTGCTTATATAAATTGTAACTTGAACACAACACTTATACACGTGTTTAAAAAAGGATTTTATATTTGCTAAATCGTTCACAAAACTGTTTAATATTTCTTAATACTATCTATATTTTAAATAATATTAAATATTATTTTTAATAATGTTAAGGAGTTAAAAAAATTGAAAAATATACAGGGTCGGTTTTTGAATTTAATTCCAAATTTCCGAAAATGATCTAAATAAAAAAATGTAATTGAGTTTGCCATAATTAAAACCTAAAAAGGAATTATACGGGGTCATTTAATTGCAAATATATATTACTCTTCCTATTATAATAAATGTTTGTGAATTTAAAAAGAAAAAAACAAGATTTGATACATAATATAATAAATTGAAATTAAATACCTATAATTTAAACAAAGTTTTAGACCAAACTATGTAAAATCAATTCGTTCATTCCTAAGAACATAAAGAAAACGTAACAGTTATTTTGAAGATAAAAAAATATAATTAAAAATATAAATATTTATACGCAAATGAGTTTAAATGTTATATTATAACAATAACTATTTTTATTTTTTTCACAGATTTTAAAATTGGTTTGCTATAAAAAGGCAGAGTTGAGATCGGTGCGAGCTATACAGAGTCCTTGTAGCTGCTATCTTTTTTTGAATATAAAGGTGCAATTTTTGAGGGATAAACTACATTATATTCATGAGAGATTGTGTATAGTTCTACAAAACATAATATTTCAAAAACAGACTGGCAAATTTTCTTTAAACTAAAAAAAATTATTAAATATGAATATTAAATAGCTTCCGCTACACATATTACCTATAGTAAATATGTACTAGGACAAAAAACAATTACTTGACAAAATCCCTCGGGGACAAAAGCCCAAAGATATCAAATCAACTTCACTTAGATATTTCGTCCCGCTTTTGCTATTTCGATTCAATCTTCTTTTTTGTAGAGCACAAACAAAACCGGCTGACTTTACAGCTCTCTTCACAATGAAACGGATGATTTCTTAAAAAAATAAGTAATGAAATTGAATTTTTATACTTGTCTTTGATTATGTACTTTCTTTTTAACTGTATCTTAATTTTAATTTATATTCTTAAGGGAACACTTAAAAATAATAAGGGAGCAAGAATATTAAGAATTTAACTTGATTGAGGAGACTTTTGATTAAATAATTCTAGTATATAAACTAGACTATATACAATGCTAGACTGGTGCTTAAAATATTTTTTTCTCAATGTTGGGAGGACGTAGTTCAAAAATGTTTCTTTGAGTAAAAAAGAACAAAATCTAAATTTTGATCTATGCTGAACGGTTGAGCTCACCCTTTCACATATACTCCAAAATATTATATATTGATGCTGTGGTGTGCGATCGATTTACGCTGGATTGTGTTAGAAAGATAAAGTTTGGTACTAAAAAAACTTGTACGACAGTTTTGTGATTGTTTGACTCAGGGTTGTTTTAGCACACGTCAAGATGGACACCAGTAAACAGTATTTTTTCTTCGATAAAGGCGAAAATGCATGCTAAGTGGCTGAAAAAGGTGAGAATTGTTTATGTTATGTCTTGACGAGGTTGCTAAACACAATCTTTATTTTAAGAGGAATCCAGGACAACCAAGGGTAATGAGGAGGAACGTGGAGGAATAATACAATGTAGAAATTACGAGGAACACATTATATTCAAATACATATTAAATACTACTCTGACATTATAAAGGGAGTAAGCCTATTTATTCTGTTAAGATAAAAGACAAAAAAGTGTAATAAATAAATATATATATATATATACACGACAATATAAAAGGAAGAAGAAAGATAAAAAGATCAAGCAGATCATGATTAAAATACACTATAGTTTACGGGCCTGATATTGTAGCATCCAATCACGTGCAACTTTGGATTTGATGTCAAATGTTTACCACCCTCTCGAAGGCTAATTGTCAAAAATGAGGCTGAAATAATAGAAATCATCGACCGACTGTTGTGTAAGAACTCTGTTTGGATTACCAAGGAGATAGGTAAACGATAATGGAAAAAATCCATTAAAAATAATGGATTTCTTCTTACTACTCTTGTTAGGTTCGTTTTGTATTGTACTTTAATGAAACTAGGTGCAATGCTAACATATCTTATTTGGCTTAATAAACCATCCACAGTTTTTGGAAAAATTCCAAGGTCTGGTCCTAAGAACCGATATGACTGGACTGAAGTTAACCGTCACAACACTAGTCCACATAACTCTAAATAGAGCAATTTGTTATAAATAACTACATTACATAGATGAATAAACAATTTTATTGATTTATAAGCTTAAGAAATTGTTCTTCTTGAGGAGTACTACCCAATAAAATCAAAGATGTTACTAAAAAAACCCTATTTTCACCTTATATCCTTCATGTTTTTAAGTCATCAGAAGAAATACGACTATTTATTTGAATAAAAATATGATTTTTGGGAAATTGCACTTTTTTACTATGAAAAATTCTTTTAATTTTTAATTTTTTTATTAAACAGAATCGTTACATTTTCTTTAAACTCTCAAAAGCGTTAAATATGAATATTAAACAGCTATCAAAAGTTTTGAGAACGATTTCAACAATTAAATCATGTTTTACATACGGGTATACTGCATATACAAATATATATGTATACATGTACTTGTAAAAATGTTACATTATTAATTAAACTGGGATGAGATAGTCTAAAAATGTTCATTTGGGCAAAAAATGACGAAATACATTTAAAGTTTGAGTCATATAAATGAATGTTTAGAAGTTTTACACAGCCTTTGGAGTTATAAATTCAATAATTATTTATTTATTCTGTTGCCATATACAGGGAGGCACATTTTGATTGTCACTTTTTAAAGTTTAAATTAAACGCTTATTTATAAAAATTTATGGTATCCATCAGTTTTTTAGGATATTCCATATTACCTCAAACCAAGCTCCTTGATCTTTTGTGAAATTAATGTCCTTGAAAATTCAATTTTTCTTCCTTTTCTGATAATATACATCATTGGACACTGAGACTCTAAGACAGTGGACATCCTTATGAGGTTAACCAGTCCCAGTCGAATGACTGACAACCTCTTCATGCTCACAACAATATATATGTCGTATAACGCGTATTTGACGTTTCTCTATATTTTTACTACTCAAATCTCGTTTTTTTATACCAAGTGTCAAATATATTATTATCATATATACTTTGTTATTCATTTATGCGAAATAAAACAACCTATTCTATCAATGTATGCTTTTGGAGTACAAAAACTGTCTATTAAATTCCTAAAAATATAATCTTTTATATATTATTCCTTAATTTCTAGGGTTGATTTGTTGTTATTTAAACCCTTTTTAATTTTTATATTCTATAAGTTTGATATTTCCATTTATTATGAAAATTTCTGAATAAATGGGCATTATACGTGGTACAAAAGGAGAATATTTATTTATCGGTAGCATGTTTGGAACTAAGACACTAATACCATAGAAAGATTGTTAAAATATTGTTCCTAAATATGTGTTTCATCTATTATAATAAATTAAATAAAAATCCTGAACTGGATTAAAATCGATAATTTAAAAAAAACATTATCGAAATTTCATTTTTTTCGACCTTTCACAGATTTTCAAATCAAAACATGTCCATGAAGGACAATTTTTTTTGACATTTGATGTTTTTTTCTTGTTTAGAGGAATACAATGCATATAAAAAATATATCCGTCGAATGACGACCAGAGACAAAATATTTAATAAAATTAGTACAATAGGATAAATTAAAATAACAAACAGGACAATGATTCTAACTGACGATGTACTAATCCCTACTCCGTTATTAACTATTACTAGACATGATGGACTATTCATGTTAGAAAATACTTACAGATTGAAGAACAAGCCTAATACGAGGAAAAAGCAAGATTCAATCATTAGTCACGTAATAACACGTTTTATAGTAATACACATTACATATTTTTATTAAAAACGTCAAAGGGAACATCAATTACCGAGGTTGTGACCTTATCCGTCTAGGGATTCCAGCAGTTCAGGTTCTTGAACCGCTAGAGCTGGAACCGACAAAGTAGAACCGAGACTGAAATATATGTATTGCAGTCTCCGTCTCTGTTCATGTGCTTATTTTCGTTTCTTATATTTTTTGGTATATTTATAACTTTTTAATATTCCATCTGCATAATTTCATGTAAATGAAACACATCGTTACTTTTATTGTGCCACGCAACCGTTCCTCCAAAAAGAAATAGATAAAGTCTAGGTCCGCTACTAAGCCATATAATATTTCTTAAGCCAGGGTTTCCAACTTAACTATGACAAGGCAAATACATTCAGGTACCGCTGATGCCCTTTTTTTAACATGACGCTCTGAGCTTTAGCTACGATTTTTTATAGTAAATATATATATTTATATTTTCATAACCTTTTGAGTGTAAAACCTTTGTAGCAAATGTATTAAAAATGGTCATATCTAAAAAGACTGCAAATTTTCTGGAGTTTTGGATGAAAAATACAATTAAATATATACAATATACATAAATCGAGAGAACCATTTCCAAGATCCTTCATTTTATTTAATAAATACTTGAGAAAACTATATGTACACTGTACAGGGTGAGGACTCAAAAATTAGAATTTTCTTCCAGGCTGTTTAGCCTCAGTTCTAAAAGACTAAAATTTTTGTACTTGGCGCCATTTGAAAGAACTGACAAAAAGCTACAACTTAATGTTGATTATTTTTTTTTCAATCAAAAATATCTGAGCAACAATTAAAAAGCCAGAGGGTGTGTGATCTCCTCCGTGCACAAGTCTGTTTCTAATAAGAAGACCTTCATAATGGACCCTGTTTTGAACCGACCCATCCTCAACCGACTTTACCACCCTGGAGTTAGCTGTTTGGTGTTTCTTGGAGGGCAAGACGAACAATACTTCTCACCCGAATGTCGATACCCTGAAGGCTGTGATCACAGAGGAGTGGAACAACTTGTCCTCGGACTTTATCAAGGCCAGTTGTGCTTCTGTTCATCCCCGTATTGAATCCATCATTCAGAATGGAGGGGAAAATATTGAATAAAAAGTGTGGGAAAATGTTGAATTATCAACTTTTGGTTCAAAAATTTGCCATAAAAATGACAGTAAATAAAAATATGTAGAAATGAAAACAGGTTTTAAGATTTTCTAATTTTTGAGACCTCACCCTGTACACATTTAGCTATATGTATGTATCAGAAGGAATTAATTACACTAATATGGATACAAAAAATAAAAATCTTGTAAACTTTTAACAATTTTGAAATTAAGAACCATCATCATTTGAATAACAAGAAAAAATAAAAATAGAAAAAGACACATGTATACACATTTGTAGAAGTCATGTATCCATATATCGTAATTCAACATACAGTAGTATGTTGAAAATGTACAAATATCATCTACAGTAATGACGCTCTTTTTTGGAGAGAAAAAAAAAGCTTTTTTTCTCGAACAAAAAAAAAATATATTTATATAAAAGCATAAAATAAAATTTAGTTCTCGAAGGAACAGTGATGGGAATAAAGGAGTATAACGAAAGGAAGGATCGCTTTGTAACCATCCTAATTATTCTTCTTCAACTACAACCCTGTGTCGCCATTTCTTCGTGAGTAATCCATTCTAATGTATATATAGAACCTTTTCTTAGCCTTTCAAGCAACTTAGATATGTATGTTCAATGTTCATAGATAGGTCAGTAAATTAATAAATTCATAGGATACTATCCATCAGCGAGATCTCCAAAAACTCATTTCTAAATTTAGGGAACTGCAATACTATGCAATTTAAGTAATTTAAATGAGAAGGTTAGTTTTGTTGAAATAGACATATATTTAACATTCATTTGTTGGTCTGTTATACCGAGTGGTCAATTAAAAACATTGAATTTATAAATTTAACAAGATATAATTTATTAATTAATAATATGATTTTTTTTTAAAAAAAAATACTAGTATAAATATATGTGTGCCTAAGCTCTCTTAACAATTAATATAGCCGCCCTTTGCGGCAATGATGCCTTCCAGAGGGCAGTGGAAGGTCTGGCACCCACTGCAGATGTAGGGGGGGAGGGAAGTGTCGAAAAAGTATTCAAAATAACTTAAAAGATTCATTCAAAAGAGTCCTTTCAACGGAGGAGATTTATTTATTTCATTACTACTGATGTCAAAAGTGGCCTCTCCCACCTCACAAGGCTCTTTCCATCCATTTTTTTAGCATTCTGGACAGTATGGTATGATACCATAAGATCTCTTGCAAGGGCCATCATGGACCTGAGGAAATTGGCCTGGGATGTTTTATTTAAATCTTCTGGGTCCAGTTTGGCTTTTTTGACAGAGTCTCTCCAACGTTTCAGACTGGATAAGATTAACTGCTTGGTGTGTACGAATGAAAAGTCGTCGATCACGTTCAAGAGTTATTTTCTCGACTTGTATGTAAGCTCAAGTGTGTTGTTTTTTTTTACTAATTGTTAATGCTTTAATATATCGAAATATGAATTCATTTCAATCACTCAACCTTCATTTATTATTGAATTAGGAAGTGTTCAGATTTCAATGGACCACCCTTAGTTGGGCATCCTTTTTTGTAAGTACACAAAGCACATCATTAACAGTGTTGCATATATCATTAAAAACATTAAGGCAAGTGAATCTTCAATATATATTTACTCGACTTTTCAATTAATAAATCACATAAAATGAAGCTTCAATATATTATAAATTCATTTAACAGGAGAATTCTTAGGTCTATTATAAACCTCAGGGACATTCTGGTATATATACCCTAGTTGGCACCTGTGCTCATATTTATTTTCAAGTATAATAATAGTCAAATCTGAAATCGAGACTGAATCAATTTCTATTGTGATAGAAAAGGAATCGTGATTTTTCAGTCATCGTCTGAGTCCTTTCAGTAACAAGTGTATTTTATAACCTCTACTAGAAAGGTACATAATTAAATTAACAGAAGCTGCAAAGGAAATTCTGTTCTTTGTCCTTTTCTCCAGCTGGATTGGAGAATGTACATATACATATGTATTGTATAAACAGGAGATGTTAATTTATGTACATACATTTAATGATCATCAATAGACGACGATCGATCTAATTATATGCATTAATTTCCCCCACCATTAAAAGTTCATCAATTTTAGGTATTTTAGCAATATTCTACATATGTAGGTACATTTTGGTACACAAGAACCGTGACTAGGTTTTTTTTCTTTAAAAATTATATAAATCCCAAATTTGTCAAATAAAATTTCAGAAAAGGGACAAAAAAGCAAAACCTTTTAATTTATTACAAACTTTTTTTACAACATTTTAGAGTTACATTTATTGGAAAAGACGAAATTTGATCGATTACACGTTTTTTTAAAGAAAATACAAATTAAAAAAAAAATGTATAGTTTGAAACATTTTGTGAGTAATTTTTTTTTTTTGACAAGATGATATCTTACATAAAAAAAGGGGAGGGCGTAGCTCTCCCCCACAATCCTGTCATGGGTAATAGTCTAAAATTTACCTACCCTAATTTACTTTAGAAAGAGTTATTTTTTCAACTTTTTTCGAATTTTGAAAAGTTGTCATGTGCTAAGGAAATAACACTTATAAAATTTCATTGTAGCAAATTTTCACCTATAGGTTACATATCTCCTTCAAAGTTTGAAATATACAAAAATTCTTTATTTTGTCAATACAAATTAAAATAAAGCATTAGTCTTTATTTTGCATAAGCTCATTTGGGTCGGACTTTGTCTAACCTATAGAAAATATTAAATTTTTCAAATTCTAAAGCCATCCAAGGGAAACAAAAAGAGAGAAGGCTGTTTACTTATATTTGTTTAGGAGATTTGAGATACAATGTCTTTTTGCTTGCTGCTCGCTCATGATGATGAAATAACTGAATGATTAGTATAGTTTGTTTGTGTAAAAAAGACAGTGGAAACAGAATATCAAAAAATAATCACTAAACTCTTTCACAGTACCAAAAAATAAAAACTAATTCACAGTCCACGTTTTGTTGCCCGACCCTTATGTGTTCAAAATTAACTATAAAGTTATATAGTTAATTTGCTCGATTATAATGTAATTCTAGTTCTGCAATTACATCATATTGAGGCAAATATTTGTATAACCCATGAGCTGAAAAGTCTCAGGTTAAAAAAGAATACAATTTTTTCCCGTTCAAAATTGTTTTTTTTAATAATAATTATTATTTATTTATTATTTTTATATTTACTTGCTTTATGAGGCAGAGTCCCCATAATACTTTTCAAGACAGTGCTTAGCTTAAACCCCGTAGTTTTTTCCATCAAAAAGCAGTGTAGAAATAAAGCACAAAATTGTTTTTGATCCATTAGTTTGGAAATTCAAAAGTACAATCACACTTAGCACAATAACTCACAAACCAAATTTTGAATTCTGTCTTTTGAAGGTAGGTACTAATTGAAAATGATGTAAATTAACAAAGATAATTGTACCATCTATGTATGAATCCAGGCACTTTTCAGCTCATGTATTAAACAGTGTTGATCTTATCTAGTGGTACACATTTTATTATTTTCAATCCGGTATGATACTGGTGTAAAATCACAGAGGATGACAACAAGACATTTTATCTTTGAACAGGGCAAACTAAGAAAGGTTGAAAAAGTAAAGAAGACTCTAAGTTTTATCAAGGGCAAACAAAATTGAGCAAAGTTTTACTCTTTTCTCTTGAAAAAAATTTCATCGTTGATGCCACTTTGTATAAGCAGAACATCCCCTTTATCACAACCAAACATCCAAACAGTGTCTCAACTTCAGTGGCTAGCACTGGCAAAGTCTGACCTCCATTTTTGTAGAAAGGATAGAGTGGCTCAATGCAGATGTTTACATTGATCTTCTGGATAAGAAAAAGGTTCAGGAACAACTTTGTTTTCACCCCAGACGGAGCTCTGTGTCATTGCACCGCAAAGACCCAGGCCTTCCTGAGAGACTACTTTCTGGACATTTGGACCTCAACATGTGTCCTCCCTCCTCTCCAGACGCGCATCCCTTGGACTACTCTATCTAGGTATGTCTGGAGAAGAAGGTGTGTGCTACTCCTCAAAGGAGTGCCCCTGTCTGTAGAGGCTTTCATCAAGAATGAGTGGACCAAGCTCGAGTCTGATTTCATAGTTTTATTAAAGATTAGGGATCCAATATTGAATAAAAGGGTGCAAAGTATTTTGTTCAGATTATTTTGTTGACCTCAGAAAACCTCTCGTGTACCACTAGATATGATCAACCATGGGTCTCAAATATATTTTGTTCAGAGTTCATGATCCAATGTACGTATTAATTAAGTATGTAAAAGATGTAGATGCATTAATTAATACTTAATCCTTTGACTTATCTAAGTCATGTATAAATATATATATATATATACAATAACAAAAGGTATATATAATGTTCATCCATCTCTCCATAATTATGTAAACATACGTATTTGAATCTTATTAGATACATATTTTAACACTCCGTTCCTGAACATCCTTTTTACAACGCGATTGGTGAACTGTGTAAAAAGAATCCGCCTCCCTAAATAAAACAAATTGTATTTAATTACATGATAAACAGTTGAACGATCAGAATAAATACGTCATTTACATGTTGTGTAAATAAGTTTTTAACTATTCCAGTAAAAATACTTATTTTAAAAACAAACTGAGTTTGGGGATCTCAACAAGATATAATTTGTTATTCCTATAGTAATAAGGCTGTAGCCACCCTAACAAATTAAGAAAGTTTTGCTTTTTATTAGAAAATTAAATATTTGAATTTTTTTTCAAAAATATTTATTAGATTTAATTTAATTTTTGAATTTTTTTTCTAAAAAATTTAATTTTCTGTGAATGACTATGAAATTTTGAAATTTTTTGGAAAAAAAAATTTAATCTTTCATTTTTTTTCTAAAAAAGTTAATATTTGTTGTTTTATTACTGAAATTTTTTGAGAATAGCTTTAGATTTTCGAAATTTTTTAAAAAAAATATTATATTTGAAATTTTTTGTGAACAGCTCTGGATTTAAAAAAAAATTTCAAAAAATTTAATTTTTTGAGAATAGTATTGAATTTTTGAAAAATTTTGTGATTCGATGTGGATTTTTTAGTTTTTTTCCAGAAAATTTAATTTTCAAATTTTTTTCTAAACAACTTTTAAGCAAAACAGTGAATTGAATTTACTCAACCCTGGTTAAAAATTGCTAAATATACAAAGAAATTAGAAGCATAACATTAACAATATAATAAAAAAAGGTTTATGATCAGATTTAATATTTCAGGAGCATTCTGAAAAGCATTGGGGATAAAATGTAGATTCAAAGGAATAACAAGTCTTTTTATGTATATCAGGGTGTTTACTAACAGAGGGTTGACATACAAGTAAACATTATAGTATTATAACTACTCCACCTGACCTAGGAATCTTTTTTGAAGTCTTTGAAGTCCATTTACATAATATATATTTCCTTCTCTAGGAACGACCAGGGCGCGGACCTACGCGTGAGAAGAATTTCTCTCGAGCTCTTTCTCTTTTGTTTTTGAGTTATTATGCAAAGTGGACACTACTATTGTTATTCCCAAAACAATGGAACAAAAACAAACACTGCTGCTTCTTGATAGAAGAAAAAACTTTCCAATCTAAGCGATGGTTAGAAATGAGTTTTGAATTATCTCTCGATAAAGCGAATATTAAATAATATTAATGAATAAAAAAATGCCAATTTTGGAAGAAAAAAAGGTGTTTTCTTTTTTAAGCCCGGGATATTTCAGACCAATATGTCATAGACATATTAGAGTGCACTATTGACTTCATATTCCAATTTACGTGATGAATTAAGAAGATACTTAAGAGTATTAAATGCAGTTTAAAACTTTTATTTGATTGAAAAAACTTTATTTGACCCCGATATGACCCATTTCAAATAAAATATATCAATTTTTGCTGCTTTAAATGTAATTTGCAGCGCCTCTAAAGGGATAGTCATGACTATTTTTTTTTTAGAAATTGATGATAATTCTTTCAATTCGTGTTACAAATGTAACTCAAACTCAATTTTTGAGAGGAATCATTTTAGAATGATTTTGAGGTGACGAGTCACATATGTACTATGTACCTATCTATAGTAATGTTTTGTTTCAGTAGAGTCTGACCTCAATTTCTGCGGAGGATATTGTTAGTTGATTGTATCACAGGATGAAAGGTAATTTATAGATATGTCTTAGGAATTGATTATTGATTGAAAAAATAACATAATATATACCATTTACGTATCCATGTTGTATCAGGTACTTATCAGCTTTCGTTTTGTTGGTTTGATATAATATTTTATTTACTTTTGTTTTGTTGTAATTTTTTGACTCCATACTATAGTTTGCTCTACTTAAAAAAGTAAAAAACTGATTCTGAAAAATTGTAGCTAATAATATTTTAATTTTTTGATTTGTTGCGTTCCAATTCTATTTTCCGTGGCCTTTATTTGTGGCATTCATTTAATTTCAAAATACATCATGACATAATACAATTATAACTATATACAAGTTACATCGGTAGACAGGGATATAAAAAACAAAACAAAACCTCCAAAGTAGTAACATAATCATATTTTTCAAAATTTTAACTTTGATATAAGCATAGTTTAATATCGAACAATCTCAGAAAAAATTACAATTGTAACATTTTAAAAAATAACCATATCAAAGTGAGAATCACTGTGTAAGCTGTCAAAAACATTTCAAGTTAATAAGTGTAAGAAAATTCAATAACAGTTCTTATCTAAATAATTTTCCAGCAATATTTTGATGTCTAAAGGACTTTTAGAACTACAAACTATCTTTCATTTATTTTTAAACACTTTCCAAATCCTTTATATAGGTATTTATACTTACTAGGGAACTATGTATCTTTGTCGAATAAAATGAATTTTGACGACTTTCAAAATATACCCTATACTAGGTAAATACAATATTAGGTAGAGCTGTTGTCTATCCCAGAAAATAAAAAAATATTATTCTGTCGCAATCCAAAACAAGTCTGATTCAATATAATAAAAAGATTAGTCTCCATGTTGTCTCCTTAAACTTATTTTCGGTCAGTTAACCATTTCAACAGTATAGCTTGGGAATTATGATCCCCAACACTTTTCAGATGAAGTCGGTTTATAAATATAATCCCTAGTAAACATGTGCTGTAATATCTAAATACACCTAATACTTTTCACAATTGGACGTATGACCTTAAAAATTCTTGTCCAAATTGGCTCTAATTTCGTAACTTACTTTTGTGTTTGTCTAGTCAATAATGATTCCAATTATAGACCAGGGGTCGACAAAGTATGGTCGAACCATGAGGTTTGGTTTACGAAGGTATAGTGTATATCCATAAATAGATGTACACTGTATGGTAGATTTGTAGACTTATACTTCATTCTCACTTAATCTCATTAAACTGCGAATATGTGTCGTGAAGAAGTGGGTTTTGATAATTTAACATATTCTATACAAACATTTGTTTCTCAATTAAGGTTCCCTGTTGTATTCGTCTCACTAGTATTGACCCTAAGCTTTAGTCAGATCAAACTGCAATTTAGTCTCAACTTGTACTAAAGGAAAAATATTCGCCTTCATCAATACAAAAACAAATTTTATTTCAAAACCATACAACTGTTTATATGATTGCACTTTAATTTGTTGAGGAAGACTGTATCAGAGATGACTGGGGACTCGAGTTCATCTAATCTATAATTAAAATGATGCTTCATGATCGATTTGGACTCAAAATGAAAAGATCTGAGACTTGATTTGGACTGAAGGTAGAAATACTTGTGACTTGACTCAAACTTGCGAACATACCTCATTTATATTTGTAAGTATATGGTGTGTGATCTTTTGTAAGCAGATTGTACAAGTTGAAACAAAACAAAACAAAAAAAACTGAGATAAATAATAATTTTTAATTAAGAATTGACAGTACTTGTACGTGCTGATGATGAAGAAATAATTGAATATGAATATAGATTGTCGATTTACTAATGGCTTACTGATTAGTAGTATTCTGTGAAACATTATAATGTTCAAATTTACATAATTATATTACTCGTAAATAAATAAATAATTTTAACAGATTAAAATGAAATATATATTTGGTAAAAAAATTGATGTTGTAATTAAATAAGACATTATTAGACAACCTATGAATAGTGGACAAATATTTTACAGAAAGATTACAAAGTAATATATGCACATAATATTATGTTGAAAGCAATTATACATGTATATTTATGACTAAATATGAAAAAAATATTAATTTAATTTAATTTAAACATTAAATATACCTAATAAGTGAATATATGTATGTTATTAACTTTGACAAATTTAATTTTATTTCATACATCATATTGAAATTAAAATAATTATAATTGAGTTTTTTTTAAAGTAGAGAGATATGAAATAGTATTTAGATTTTCTCATTTCTTGGGAAACACCTTTTTAAATTACAGGATCAATTTTCAGGTGCTTCTGCAAGAGGTGGGTTATAGTAGCTGTAGCTACTAATAAAGGAATTTTTCTTCTTGACTAGAAAATTTAACAGTTGAAATTTAAACAAAAAATGGTTTAAATTATCAAATTATTTCCTCAAAAAAATTAATTATCCATGAAAAATTTGAAATTTTAACAAAAAAATTAACTTTTTGCAAACAGCTCTGGATTTTTGACATATTTTTCCAAAAAACGTAATAATTATGAATAACTGGAGTTTTTTTTTTTTTTCGAAAAAATTTACTAATTTTTGTCTAAATAGCTTTAAACTATTGAGTTTTTTTTCAACAAAATAAAGTTTTTGAGAATAGCTGTTTATTTTCGATTTTTTTTTCAAAAAACTAAATTTTTTCCGAGCAGCTGTAAATTTTTGAATTTTTTTCTTCAAGATTTAATTTTTTCTGAATAGACTTGGATTCTTTAATTTTTTGGGAACAGCTATTTTTTTTTTAATTTCTTTTACAAAAAACTTAATTTTTTTTGCGAACAGCTGTGGATTTTTTAATTTTATTTGCAAAAAATTTAAGTTGTTTGAAAATAGCTTTAGATATTTGACTTTTTTTTTCAAAAAACGAAATATTTGTGAATAGCTGTGAATTTAATTTTTTAAATTACATTTTTCAATTTTTTTATACAAATATTAGTTTTATTTCGAAAAAATTCGAAAACCAAGGATAGCCCCTCCCCCCTAAATATAATCATGCGGACGCCCCTGATATTACAATATTGGATTCTTGTTATATAATAATTAATACTTTATGATTTCTTTTTACATTTAACATAAGAAGAAATACTACATTTTAAAATAGTCTTATTAATATATGTAGTATTAATTCCCTTTTTATCATTATCACCAATTCTGTGCGGGTTGTTTTTTAAATTATTCTGCATTTCTGTGAAATGATCCGACTTCAAACAAAAAACTTTAAAAATAATTGATGAACAAGCTAAATTTAAGGTAGAGCTGGGATTTGTATAATTGCGAAATACATAACCCAATTCCCAAGCTAAAAGTTAATCATCAAACTCTGGTTTAAAAAAAATGAAAAATAGACGCATCAAATGTCATATTCCCTACTCTTTCAAATATACATATATATATAATATAGTCAAAATACGGAACTTTTTTTTGCGGATATGCAACAGTTTACAACTCAATTACTTGGCACTAAATAATGTGTGAGTTTCTTGGGTTTATTCCTAGTTTGTATGTCTTATCTCCAAGTATAGAACCGTCCATTATATCATGTACTTGTATATTTTATATATTTGAATGTACATTTATCAAAAAATTAAGCCTTAAACAAGTAAGTTGCTCTTACTGTTTTAATAATCCACGACTGTTTGGTGTTTGTTCCTTCCCTCTCCTTGGCCATGATCTGGATTTTCTGGCAAATGAAGAGAGATATGTTACCGTAAAATTATTTCAATAGGGTCTCCATTTCTTTTACCTTCATTGGCCAGGTTAATTATTAAGTCGTGAATAAAGCCATTGCATGAAAATAACAAAATTTGAACAGGGTAAGGTGACTGCAGCGTGTCCCAGCGAATAGTGAATGAAACTTTGGAAATGTTTCATTAGCTTATTAAATTGTTGCCGATTTTTTCCTGAAATATCAACTGGTATAGCAATAAAAACAAACAATTCTTCATCAGACCAAGGACAAATGAGATGGTGGCCAAAAATATACTGGGTGTCAGCACTTCTTATGACGAGATTTCCCGCATCGTCTCCTGCTTTCAGGGTAAAAAAAATATAAAGAAACAAAAACACCTTTGAGATGAATCTTGGAAGTTGTGGGCTAAACCAGCAAAAGACTGCAGACTTCCTGGCTGATATATCCATGGGCATCACGAACTCGCCCTTAACCAACATGAGGACCTTTAGCAAAGATTTCAAAGTTGGAAATACTATATATATAATCCTGCGGACACCCCTGATACCCGTCACGTTCCATAGAAAATATTTGATGAAAGTATGAGGAAAATAAAATTATTCACAATTTCGGTTGGCTGGCTTGCATTTTTCCCTTTATCGAAGAAAACGTCTATAATATGGAGTATATTTTATATGCTGTTCTCCATCTTTGATGTGTGCTCAAACAATCACTAAACTGTAAAATATGTTTTTTTTTTAAATTATAAACTCTTATCCTTCTAACAGCATCTAATGTAAATCAATTGCAAAGAAAGATACACATCACTAAAGGCATATTGCATGTTATACCTATATATACACCTGAAATGTAAGAGAAAGTCATTATATCACAATTGTAATGCAGGACCCACAATGAAATGAGACACACAACATTATCATTGATATTATAGTAAACAGGGTGTTCCAGATAATTAAGAAAATGTTTAAGGACTAACTAGATGGGTTAGAACCATGTGTTTTCGTTATAAGCATTTTATAGATTTCTACAATTATCTAGACCACCCTGTACGAATTATTGTATTCATTATTAGCTTATTATGCAGATTAGGGAACGTAATGATCGGCAAAGGATGAACAAATTAGCATTCTTTTTCTTCCTTTACATTTCCATTGGAATGCGTCACTCGCATACATACTCGTACATGTTACAATATACTTATGATTTATTTATTTATGTATGTACATTGAACAAATGCCTAACCAGACTCTACATACATAAAGTTGAGACATAATGAATACATTTTAGAGAATGGAGTACGTTGAGTTAGTCATATGTATTATGTGTACCACATACGTTATTGCCTCTAGGAATTCACAAAAAAGTCCCTTTCTTCATATTCATAAATAAACCCTTTTTTTATGTATAACAAAAATATCTCTTGAATGAAAAATATAATTATAAATATCCAAACGTTTGAGTTTTAACAATAATGAAAGCCCTCTTTTTAGTAAACATACATTTATAAATTGTATTAACATATTTGTATAACAGCATTTAATGGCAATCATAGTAGTGTTGATGACGAGGTTTAGGCCTAAAGGGATCAATCTGCGCTCAAAAGGGATAAATATATATTAAACTTTATTCACCAAGCTCCGGGCATAAATATTCATTAATACCTGCTATTTCAACAAACAATATATCAATACACGTCATTCATAGGTCTATGAATGAATAGCTCTATAAGAAAAGGTTATCGGGATAAACATTAGAGGTAGGCCTATACAGGAAGTATGCATACTATACGTTTATTATACATACAAAAGTTAGGTACCATTTGAAAGGGGATATGGTTTTGATATTGTTGGTTTATAATTTAATTCTGGTCAAATTTTAACTGGAATCCAACAGTAGATGTAGAAGTAATATCAAGTCATAACAAAAAAGCTTTTCAAAACCAAATTCCTTTATGTGTTAATTTTGTAAGCAGTTTTTCCATTTGTATCGTTTGTATTGTGGAGAAAAGGAATGTTTTTTTGTTGTTTTCTCACATCCTGCATTTTTTTTGTTAGTAAATACATTTTGTCTAGTCCTGACTGACAAAATTAACACTCATTTTGCTAATACCGAGTGGTCAATTAAAATCTGAAAACTTTGAATTTAAACTCAAACAAGTCTGAAATTTGAATCTAATTATTAAAATAAATAGATGTGTGTCTGAGCTCTCTTAGTCATTGATGTAGCCGTCCTTAGTGACAGTGATGGCTTCAAGGGGGCGATAGAAGTTCTAGCACCCACTGTGGATGTAGTCCTCTGTCATTGCGTTCCAGTACTGGCTGACAGTGGCTTCGATGGCCTTGGTGTTTGTAAGACATTTGGTATCCAAACAGTGTATATGAGGGGGTCAGTATTAGGGCTGTAGGAGGACCAAAAGTGAGACAGAAGAGCTCTAAGGTTCTTGCAACGGAGGAGATGGGGTTCTTTCCATTGTTGGTGTCAAAAGGGGCCTCTCCTCCATCACAAGGCTCTTTCCACCCACTTTTTTATTGCTCTCTGGACAGTCTAGTGTGAAACCCGAGTTCTCTTGCCTGGGCCCACATGGACTTGAGGGCATTTTCCTGGACTGCTTTCTTTAACTCGTTTGGGTCATGTTTTCCCTTTTGACAAAGCCCTTCTTCCTTTCCAACGTTTCAGACTTGATGATGGCGTAAACTGTGTTCTTGGAGACGCTTAACGGCGGAAGTGCGTGAATGGAAAGGTTCAGCTTCATTTTCTCGACTTGTACGTATGCTAAAAAGTATAGATTTATTTTATTTTGTAAATAATCGTTTATATATTGGAATATGAATTAATTTCAATCACTCAATCTTCATTAATTATTGAATTAGTAAGTGTTCAGATTTCAATGTACAAGCTGTTAATCATTTTGGAGTCAAATTCTAAAGTTAGCAATCTTTCAGAATCTCTTCCTTCATGTTTTTAAAAGCTAACAAACAAGTTGTGGAAACTCCAATGGGGTTGACTTTCATGATCTACAAATATTAATTGCTTAAATATGGAAGATATAATAAATCCCCTATAAGGAGATCCTAAATCCCCCAAGCTATACAAGAAAGCAAATTCTTGATGTCTTTTTTGTTCCCCTTTGTCTTATTATGGGTTTAATCAAAACATTTCTTTTTAAATAAATATATACAAACAAACTGCACAGTAATCATTACTCCACCTCTACCCTTTAGGCAACTTAGTTTCTTTGAGACCCTAAATCATATCCCTTAGATTTACAATATCCTCTGAGAAAGGGTACTATAAGCACTGGGTTCAATAATCTCCTTTAGAGAAGCAAGTAACCAAGTACAAATGTTTTTATTTTTTTCTTCTAGGGATGTAGAAAGAGGATATTTAAGTGCACTGGGAGGTCATGGTTCTCCAGGAGATGGTCGCCCTCCAGGATGGAAATGGTGGAGGTAAGATTATGTTCGTGCGCAAATCCTTCATAGAATTATGTAAAGAATAGGCGTTAAATACGTAGATATTTCATAGAGCAAGAGGAGATGGCGGGAGCGAGATAAATGCTACTACTAAAATAAAACTTTGTTAATTTTAGCTGTTGGTTATATAATTTTGGAGTAAGAAAACGTATTACTTCTATAGAAAGGAAAAACTTGAACATTCCAAATACCTAGCATTACTGAAGGAAATATATTGTAATGTTGTTAAATAATATTACTAATATTTTTTCTATGTATAAAAAAAGTGTAAAAGTAGCGGGAGCTCATCATTCAGAGAGAGAGAGATGTTAACAAAACAGTGAGCTGGAGCAGCATAGTTTTACAAAAAATACGCTATCAAATTGACATCCAAACTCAAAAGCTGTGACATCTGGCTTTGAGAATCTGTTGAGAATAAAATATTCCAGGCAAGGTCATCTTTGCAATTTCTAAATGTGGTCAAAACATGATTTTAATCCAACTACAAAGTGTTTTTTCCAATTTGCTGAAGCTTCTGGTCGCCATATTATAGTTAAATATTTTTATGCATATTATGATATTATCTTGTAGATATCACTATCAGCTCTCAAAAGTGCTATAACATCTCACATGTAGGGCTTATACTAATTCAAAACAAAACATAACAATGGTGCAGATTAAGTATCTTTAGTTCCTATGTGATTGCATTATCAATGAACAATGTCATCTCTATCCATCTTATTGTCTAGTTGATGCACACTGGAAGGGCAAGAACGTGCAAGTTTGATTTTAAATTAGTAAATAGAGGTATTACACGCCTTGTTATTTGATTGTTTTTCGCGGAATGTAGTGACCACTAAAGATCAAGATGCCTCAAAGAGGAGATTTCAAGGCAAATTTCGCCAAAGTTTGTCTGGCATGTTGAAAAAAAGCTAGCTTAATACATCGGTCAATAAGTTCCAGACCTAGATAAGAAATTTTTTTTTTTTACCAAAATTGATTTTTATTCATCAATATAATTTCCTTTTAGAAAGATACAATCATTCCAACACTTCTCTAGCTTTTCGATACTACGGGCGTGGAACGATTTATCGAGACATTCAAAATGTGCTTCAATTTCTACAATAACTTCCTCATCTCAGCCAAATCTCATTCCACGGAGTATCTTTTTGAGTTCTGCGAATAACCAGTAGTCGCTGGGAGGCAACACGGAGAATACACAGTAGCATTTCGAAACCCGATTCCCCCAATTTTGCACCTGTTTTTATTGACTTGAGACAAGTTGCATTGTCTTGGTGAAATAACACCTTTTTCTTCTTCATATGAGGTATTTTCTGGGTAATTTCGGCCTTTGTTTAATTTGTAATAATCGCCTCATCTGGCTGACCAATGCGTACAGCGTCATCGGTGTCCGTTTGAAATTGATTGAAATCGGCAAACCATCGTTTGATGGTTGTTTTCGATGGGGCAGAGTCCAGATAGAATTTTACAAGCCAAGCTTGGGGTTGAACGGTGTTTTTTTCCATCAAAAAGTAATGATAAATCAACACTCGAAATTGATTTGAATCCATCGTTTTTCAGAATTACAAAAGCAGCGTCACTTAAACCACTGTAACTTGATAAATAATAAACCAAACGTCATGAAATTTTAAAAGTAACCTTTCTAATGTTTGTACTTCCGAATTTTTTTTAGTGATTTTGAACGTGCCTCCATCTGGTAGTTAGGTCTGTGTTAATAATGATAATACAAACAAGAATAAAATAGAGTACTCAGCATAAAAGTGCAAGAAATAGTTTATTGATCTATATACCTGAAATAAAAAAAAATTCTGAGAAGGATAGTAAATTCGGGTTATTATATCAATTCAGAGATCTGAGAGTGATATCTACAAGATAAGATTCTTATTATACGATGAAATATTTAATCATATGGCGACCAGAAGCTTCAAAAAAATTGGAAAAGCCATTATGTAGGTGATTTAAAAGAATGTTTTTTCCACATTTATAAATAGCAAAGATGACCTTGCCTGGATTATTTGATTCTCCACAGATTCTGAAAGCCAGATGTCACAGTTTTTGAGTTTGGAATGTCATTTTGAGGTATGTTTTTCTTGCAAAACTATGCTACTCCAGCTCATTGTGACACCCATTTTTCTATTAAATAATGAACAAAAAGCAAAAGAACGGTTTCACCCTCCGTTTTTCCTTTTAATCTTCAAACTGTTATTTTTCTTTGCTTTATGTCCCATCCCTAAAGGGGATTTTTTTTTTCTTGAAAAAAACAAACAACAAAACTATAAATATTTTTGGAAATAAATAAATAATAATGGAAATATTGTATGATAAATCATTTGATAGCTGTTTGATATATGCAAAAAAAATATTAACACAATATTTTATTCTGTTATAAAAAAGTATGGTTGACTTTGACCATATTTTTGAACATAATATCTTTTGATTTTTATAACAATATAAATCAAAACAAGATCAAATAATTAACTCACTTTTGAAAAAAAAAATATTTTGGGATTGGGAGATATAAGAGGTTTAATTAGTTCGTACAAATATAACTATATTATCTAATTTCCGATTTAAGAGTTTTAAGGGACAAAATGCTAATCTTGTGATTTGAAACTTATTCACCGTTTAATGTTCATTTCTATAAATGGTATTATTTGAATTTATTTATCAAGAAAAGTTTTAACTGAATAATTAGTTGTATGTATATGTATGTTACCCCTAAAAACGGAACACTCTAATACAGATTAATAAAACAAAGCTTGTCTGTTTGTCTGTGAAGGACACATTTTTTGAAATCAGCGTGAGTGGCTACAGTTCAGTTGTGTCATATTAAAAAACAAAAGAATAGGGAGTGTATCAAAAAATTAATGAATGTGGCATTAGATTATGTTTAGTAACTGGGTATGTGTTGCTACAGTTTAGCGTGTCATATTAAAAATGAAAAAAGAGGAGAAGAAATCTTTTTTATTAATTAGACAAAGTTTATCTGCCTGTGGATGACTCATTTTTGATTCTGCCCTTCATATCTTAGAAACGGTGTGACTACCTCTTCTAAGAAATAACGATGTAGCAGCGAACGTGTATATCTAAAGCTGAGTGCCTCATAATAAAAAAGGTTAGGGGAGTTTACATCTATATTATTGGTCTGTCTGTTTGCTGTTGATCGATACCTGTAATAATGCCGGGTACTCCCGTTAGTTTATATTTGTATATACATATATATAACTTAAAGTGGTAATGAAGTATTTTCTTATAGTTATATTTGAGAAGGAGTTCCTAAAAAGATACTAAAATATATGAAAGTACATTTTAATCCCTCATCAGTGATTTTTTTTTTCCAACTAATAAATACACAATCAAATAAAAGATAATGTAATAATGGATTTGTAACCTTTGTTAAAGACCACAACAAAAATATAAAAGTTGGAAACAAAAGGAATTAAGAAGCACAACAAAACAAAACAAACCAAAAAAGGGATAAATTCCTTGAGGAAGAAGTCAATAGAATAACGATATTCATACAAGAATAAAAACCCTTAAGAGGTTAATTCCATCTACAAACCCATTTTTTACTGAGTTTTTACGAGTCAATAATGCATATTATATCAATGTACAAAAGTAGCGAAATCTCATATTTTGATATAAATATGCGAAATGAATAAGTTAAAGAAAATGCAAGTTTGCAAGGTTTTATTTATTTGGAGACGGTAGTCGGAAATATTTGCTTTATGAATAGAAAAAAAAATGTAATTTTTTTTCCATAGGTTTATTTAACAAAGTGATACTAAAATATTGATATAGATATAAAAAAAATCAAATTTGTTTTTTGTCTTAGGAACCAATTTATTTTCGCTATTCCTTCTCCTGTAAATAATATACAAATCTTTTCAATAATTCTGTTTATACATACTTATGCTAGTATTTCTATGATTTATTGAGCAATGGAGTGAATCCTTCCTTCGTCTTAGAATAGGAAATCTATGGCATCATTATTATTTATGTATAAGATCCATCCTTATAAAATAATGCATAATCTAATTTTATGTTTCTATACACGCATTTCTCATTTGTACGTACATAGGTTGGCTGTAAGTAATCTTCTCTAAAGATCCCACTTGATTAGTATCCAGCTTCCTTGAATACTAATATTTCATAGTTCGACAATATAAAGCATTTTTATTCGCGTTATAAATTGTATCCTAATTTAAGTAAATCCACTCTTGAGGACCCATAGTTGATATTTATTTGTTAAACATCAAATGGACAAATTTCAAATAAATCTTCATGAAACTCTATCAAATGGTTTTATAAATAAAACTGACTAAACAACTCGATTGAATACAACTTGATGCAAATTATAAACAGAAATATTTGAATGAAATCAAAATAGTATGTTCTGAAAATCCCTAAAAATGGCTAGATTTGTACTTTTTTATATTACTATATTGTAAATTTATATATTAATTAATAAGTCACTAATTAATAGCCTTACTTTCAAAGAGCTTATCATCCTCAGGCTTCTCTCAAGTACAGTCACATTTAATTTTTTTTTTCCTTTTTTGCAACTCTTTGAGTTCATTGCTGCAATGTCTGCAATTATTAAACATGGATGAAACAGTGCAAAATATTATGTAGTGGGTACAAGGGCGTAACTGCATGGACCTTACCACTCAGGGGCACATGAGTCATTTGTTTATACTAAGGAAGTATTATTTTTTTTTGTAGGGAAGGGGTATATTTTTTAACAGGGGGGTTAAAAATATATGTTCCCAAAAACTTGTGTTCTTAGAACTCTAGGAAGGGTTCAATCTATAAACTAACAGCCTTTTCCTGGATGTTACAAATGCATAAGATATAATATTCTAGCCTTGAAAAAATGAAGTGCAGTCGACTCGTGTTATCACGAGATATTACAGTTGTAAACAACAGGTTTGTTGAAAGTTAAAAACATTCCTCCAAATAAAAATTAGGAGACTGAATTCAAATTTGACCTTATAAGAAACGAAAAAATATTTTTCTTCCTAAAAAAAATCATTACCAGACAACTGATTATATTTCCTACTCGTAACAAAGGAACCAAGTCTTAGTAAAGATACACTGATATGTCTGTTAAACCTTAACTATATTTTACTATTTTAGTTCATAACTTTTAAGTTTGTTTCTTCCTATTAGCTTTGCAATTATTGGTTGTCTAGTGTTATCGGCTTCATAGACTGGTGACACGACGAGGCAACGGCCAGTGGTGCTACCTTTTGAAATAAATGTAAATCTATATTTTTATAGTCTCCAAGATTGTGCTCTTTTTAAATATTACGAGGAAGGTGATTTCAAAGAGAGTCCAATTTTGAAAATTTTGAAATTTGAAAAAATCCTCGAATGACAAAACAGTAGAAAGTGGAATGACCACTCGCGTGATTTTTCGACCTTATTTATTAATAAAATAATAGATAATTGAAAGAGATAATTTAATTTAAACAAATGTGTAATAAATGTCCTCGGAAATTAATTCAACTTTATTTATTTACTAGCAGGCATTATAGGTCAGGTTTCGGTGAACTTTGCTTCAACAATATACATATATATCTACTCCGCTTTTTGTCTCTTTTTTTAATAAAACACACTGGGCGTTGTTACATATTTATTTCTTATATCACGCAGTGTCTAAGATGTGAAGCACACACTCAAAAAGGAGTTCTCGACATACATCCACACTAACTTTGTTTTAAATATTATAAAACATTATTATTCTGATGACGTAAAATAAGTTCAAACATATTTGAATTCCTTAAGATATTCATTACACCATTGTATGAGTTTAATTTCCTATTTCCTAACATAAATATTAAAATAAAAATCGGCCTTCTTGGGAACAACCACGAGGTGAAATAAAGGAAAAAAAATTAGTTCATGACTTGGGTTATTAATTATGACGTGTAACTGATCATAAAGATTTTAAAGAAATGCATTTAAATCATACATATTTTTGTTTTTTGTTTTTGTTTATAATTCTACGTATTGCTTAAACTTCTATACTATGACTAAGTTGGGAATGCATCATCCTAGAAGTGTGGAACGCATACGAAAGCATGGAAATATGTAATTAAGATCCCTTTGTCATATATTTATGTTATATTCGTATATTTCAATTTCTTTGAATCCTTTGCAAGTTGATTATTGTATGTACAATGTACATGCATATATTGGTCTTTCTTCTCCAAAAAATTAAGGGTTACTAAATTGAGCCTCTGATCCTTGGGATTGCATTAAGAATGCAGTTTATTTTATTACCCCATCTATTACTTCTTATTGTATAATATAAAAATATTAGGAATGCTCTAATGAAAGTGAGAGAAAGAATTTGATAAATGACTTCTTCCCTGCTGCATAATCTGTACAATCCATGTGTTACTTTGATGTCTCTAAATTATTACGGATCAAATTTGATCTACATATAGTTCATTAATGGATCCGAATATACCAATTACCAAGTATCACATTACATCTTTATATTTATATACATAGTCCAGAGCTGAGATTTGCGACCTGACTAAGACTCAAAGCTAAAGGATTCAAACTTAAATAAGAATATTACAAGTACATTGAGAGAAGAGCGAGTTTTAGTGGAGACTGGGGCAAAAATAAATGTCTTTTTTATTTGATTTTCTTTAAACTGAAATCTTTTTTTATAAAGTGCATTTATTTTTCCAGAAAATATGCAAGGGCCTTTTTCTATGGGGTATACAGAGTGGGGACACAAAACTTGCAGTATAATGAATATATTACAATCATGATTTTTATGGTATCAGAGAAAACCAACTCCAAACCAATTTGTGATATGTTTAAATAATATATTTACCTATATTTTATATTAAAAAACACAGCCTCGATACACTGACAAACAGATTGGCAGCTCTTGGTTATGAAGGGACTGCCCATGGCGTACCACGCTATCGCGATGACAACTCAGAAGGAATCTTAATTTAGACGAGAAGTATGGAAGATAGGTTTTTCCAAAACACCCCAAAGTCCAGAGGGTTGATGGACTTCTTGATGCTTTAAGCAGTCTGGATGGAGATGTAAACTATCTCTGTAGTCTTCCCGGCACTGACACCGGCGTGGAGGAGATCGTACACGTGTTGCATTTTTTGCTGTTACTTCGATGTTTTTGTACTTAGAGACATGGGATAAAAACAAAACGTGTTTATTTTTCTTTGAGCTGTCGCTTGGTTGCATAATGAAACCTCGTAATTCTTACTAAAGGATATTGAAATTAAGAAAGTTTTGGTTCCCTAGTGCATATATATATTATGGATTTGCGTGTTTTTTTTTAGAAAAGGTCTATTTCTATAGTCTATTTTTAATTTTTAAATTATTATTTTCTAGTCATCATATATAGTTACATTTTTGTAAACTATCCATTGTAAGGGCTAACATTTTTAAATTATTATTATTTAAGGTTTTTTTTTTTTAAATGACTACATTAGAATAATATTGAGGGTGACTGAATTAGAAATTGGAAACTATATTATGGAGAGCTCTATTTAAGTCCACTTTTATTAAGTTCAAGTCAAGTCCTAGGATTGAGTACTAAAGCTTTTAAAACATTAAAACATTTTGTTTAAAATTCTAAAAAGCATTTCCCAAAGATCTTGGAAATTATTGTTTTTATAGAGTTCAATCCAAATCCTCCCATTCTTTTGGGCACTTTCACTTTTTCTATATTGTATTTTAGAAAAAGTACTCTTCCTATAGTTTGCAACCTCTTAAGCAATATTAGACATCCCCTTCCAATCTCCAGGCAAGTAATATATAAGTTTTGAATTCACATAAAAGTTCCACCAGCATACTCCTTTTACAAAACTCAAGTTCGTTGTTTTTAACTAATTTTGCCCCTTCTTCAATTTTCTTTATTTTATACATCATGTACATTGTGTCGGTACCCCACTTTTTCCATGTTATTCCCAAATGTTTAATTGAGTTAACAACATTACATCCGGGTATAGATTTACAAGTTATATCCTTCTGTCCCATACTTAGGATAATTGTTTTTTTCTTTATTAATTCCCAAACCAGACGACTTCTCTTTGAAGCGATCGTACATCCTTATGCAAAACTTAACTTTTTTCTTAAGTTCTTCCTCATTTGGAACCTCTATAAAAATGTAGTAGTCGTCAGCATAAAATTCACATGAGATTTTTTTATCCCCATGTCCTATTCCAAGAAAATCACGAGTATAGAAAGATATGCTATTTCAGCTGTTTCATCACAGAAAACCTTGAAGAATGCAGCCGTAATTCCACTAATCCCTGGGTACTTGCCCTCTTTCAGTTTTTTCTGAATATAAACATTAAAATCACAACAGCTAAAAACACTATTGTTCCTTTCCTGTTTGCTTTGCTGATAAACTTTTTCGGCATCATCAAAATCAATTTTTATAGGTGGGGTGTTATAGTAGTTTATTCTTCTTTTTTCAATTCTAGACACAGTCTTTTCCAAAAAGTGTGAATCTCTGCGTATTTTCTTCGAATACTCCAGATATTTTTTAAATAAACATTTTTTATGTGCGTATTTTTTTTCCCATTAACAGTTGTCATTATTATTTAATTCCTGAGTAGTGAACATCCTTTCCTAAATAGATTCAATTATATTCAAAACCAGATTGAAAATTTGTGTGTAACCCTGAGGATTTGTTGCGGACTTATAATTGTAAATCCTTGTTGAACTAAAAACAAAATTGGGAATCAACATCAGAGTCATGCTTGCCAATGTCCTTCTTTATTTCCTTCTCCCCCCTGTTCCCTTATCACAGCTGATTGTAGCTGATCTAATGAAACTTTATTAACATTATTCTTCTTTTTTCCAAAACATTCTTCAAATTGTCAGAGTTAACATGATGATTTTCGGTTTCTTTTTTTTTAGCATGCCCATTCTACACTGGTTATGATATAACATTGTATTTCCATTAACCTTGCGTGTGACTGTGCTCATGAAAACCGGAGAGTAACACTGCGGATACCTTGGGGAGTTATAATTTATATTATTACAGTTAATACATTTAAAAAATTAAAAAATACTGTATACATAAACACTAGAATGGTCAAACGCATTAATTTTCTAGAATGAGTGGAATTAGATTGACACTTAAATTGAATTTATTTTGTATAGGTTTTTTAGTGTATTGAGACATTTAATGGACGTAATCTATTTTTGTTAATATCTTATACTAAGAATCAATTATTATGAATTAATAAGTACATATAATTACTTGATTTCTCTGTAAATTATTATTGCAATCGTGAATGTCAAAACTAATGCTTATGGAATATTGAAAGTGGTTAGAGTAAAGCTTAGTTTTGCTTACACTTTCAAAAGTATTTTTAGGTAAGTCAGATTCTTTTTATTGGATATTTTATACATTGTGTATACAAGTCGATCCCCCCCGGTTCAGTCTTAAATTATTTGTTTTCGACAATTTGGATCGATATTTTTTTACAACACCCGATTTCAGACAGTATACCGAAGTTTAATTGTTTTTAAATACTTGACTGATTTTTTCAGTCTCAATCTATGGAACAATTTTCTTCCTTCTCCCAGTAATTTATGACCTGTACAAATATGATTTACGGAAAATATTTAGCTTTATATGGCGTCATTTTATGTACCAATGGTCAAATTTTTGAAACACAGCTTAAGTCATCAAAAATTCATTTATAGAATTTGTCTAGAGCGAATAAATAAAAAAACGGATCCAGAAAGAAAAAATTTCTTTGGAACTAACCTATATTTTTCTGAGGGGTGGATCTGGGTCGAACTTCTTTAAAAGGATGGAATTAGTTCTGCGCGCTAAAAATCATTTCGGTCTCAGACCTGGTTAGGATTTTCAGATCGAAACCCAACAATAATAGGCGTCATTATTTTGTTGGATTCGTGGATTACTCGAGCTTGAAAAAAGCTTCACTTTACTAGAGCCGAAAATTTTCTGAAAATCACTGGAACTCGCCTGAAATTTGTACTTTTTGGAAAAATCAATATTACTTGAATTTGAAATAATGAACCAATTTTGTTAGGGATTTTACTCAAAAGGATAATAAATACTATTATTTTTTATTTACATATTTCTGTAAAGATACATATATTTAGTGTTGGATTCGAGTCAAAATTTCCTTTTTAATATTATGTTGAGTCAAGTTTGTGTTAGGACAATTTATCAATTTTCCTAGTCTGAGTTTTGGGGAATTTCAGTAAATTATGTAATGTGGTTTATACGGCCTTTTTAATACTTCTAATCTTACTTTAATAAGTAATATATGTTATTTTATCTTTTTGATAATTATATTCAAAATTTGTAGGATCATTTAAGATACTCAATAAATATGGATATTGTTGCAAACTTTAATTTGATATCGGAGACTTACAGGCTGTGAGCTCTATTTAGCAGCAAACATGATAAAAAAAAGAAGATTACCTCCTAAACTAGTCATCCGATATTAATAAAAACTAATATTAATACAAAATTATTATTATTCAATAATAATAAACGCCTTTCTCGTCAAAAATAGCCTCGACTCGACCTCAGAAACGGGAGAAGGTCTTGAAGATAGACTCCTTTAGTATGATTTTAGTAGTATCCCTCCCGGATCCTGGACCTCAGCTCGGATTTTGAGTTGTAGGAGTATATTTTGGTGTGTCACTCAACTGCACCCAACATAAAAAAGTTGGAGGGAATCCAAATTTAGATAAGAGGTACGGCAGACATTCTTCCGCACCTCACCACCCTAAATTGCAAAGTGTAGGGGGTTGAGATGAGGGCTGGAGAATGGCAACATGGAGGTAGGGCAGAAGACAGCCATATTATTCAAACATATTTTTTTTGGTTTTTGTTTGAGTCCGTTCCTATTCTTAATGGACTTCTTGATATTATAAGCAGTCTGGATGGAGATGTCAACTATCTCTGTAGACTTCTCGGCATTGATATCCACGAAATCGCACAAGCGTTGCATTTTTGTTGTTACTTCGATAATTTTACATTTAGAAACATGGGATAAAAACAAAACGTGTTTATTTTTCTTTGAACTGTCGCTTGGTTACATAATGAAACCTCGTAATTCTAAATAAAGGACATTGAAATTAAATGCCACTGAAAGTTTTGGTTCCCTAGTGTATATATATATATTATGGATTTGCGTTTTTTTTAGAAAAGGTCTATTTCTATAGTCTATTTTAAATTATTATTTTCTAGTCATCATATATGGTTTCATTTTTGTAAACTATCCCTTGTAGGGGCTAACATTTTTAAATTATTATTATTTAAGGGTTTTTTCTTTAAATGACTACAATAGATATGTATGTATAATATTGAGGGTGAGTGAATCAGAGCTGGGAACTGTAGTATGGAGAGCTCTATTTAAGTCCCCTTTTTCCAAGTTCAAGTCAAGTCCTAGGATTGAGTCCTAAAGCTAGGAGTAGATAAAATAGGAAATACATATAGCTTTTTCTGTGTCTTAGTTGAAAGTAAGTCCTTTTTGAGTGTATATACAAAATACTTGATCTAAGAAATAACAATGCAATCGAGCATGTGCGCCATATTAACAAAAAGGAGAGTATTTGTTAAAAATTGTACGGGGTGGTCCAGATAAATTGAAGAAAATCTTTAAAGGTTGATAACGAACAAACTAGTTGGGGTAGAGTAATAAATTTTGCATTATTTGAGAGCTACATTTTATGATATTCAAATATTTATGTTGGTGTGTCTTTCAACTGCATCACCCACAAAAAAGTCTATGAGGTTGAGGTCCGCTGAGCTTTGAGGGCAAACACTTTGGTACAACAAAGTCAAAAAAAATTACGACAACCAGATCAACATTTGTCTTTCCTGACAGAAGTTGAGCTTTTTGCATTATATATGATTTGAATGCCAAATCATCTCCCACATAAACTTCCTGATTAGCCTTTCAGAACAGTTGAGATGAGCATGATCCCTCTGGCAGTCAGACAACATCTTGTGATCAGCATCCATTACTGTTGATTCATAATCACCTCCAGACTTTTCCAGAAACTTACTGACTCTTCAGAAAAAAGGATATGTCCCGGTTTAAGAAGTTTACAATCTCAACACTGTTTATTAAACCAATTTGCCTTTTCATTTCAAATCAATCCATTTTTCACAATTTAATTGTAAAAGTGAATTTTTTCTACTTGAAGTGCAATTTGCATCAGACTCAAAGGGGTAATAGAATATTTTGAGATTGAAATTGACTAAAAATTTATAGTTGCTCTCCGCATTCAATCTTGAGAAAAATCATTCTAGTTTGTTTTTCTGTTGACAGAACACAGAGAGCAAACAACAACAATATGAAATGCGAAAAATTACACAACTTTTTAAACCTACAGTTTTTTAAATCCCAAAGAGACTACTCCATAATTGAAGTGTTGTTCTAATCAAACATTCATGGACTGAAATCGAAAAAGAACAAAAGTTATTATTCATGATTTAACTCCACTTAATGAATGCATTCGACGAGTATGTATGTATACTGTACAGTGTGTCCCAAAAAATACCCACTTAAAAAGTTATAACTATTGTAAGAACGTTTCGTTTTTATTTTTGTGAGATATGGATTTGACCTCTTTTCAGAATTAGTGTCTTGAATGTTGATGTACATAATTAACTCTAATTATATTTGATTAAGATTTGAGCAATTCCAATGTGTTAGTTAATAAGGAATAGTCCAACAGTTGGAATAACTCATGGCATTGGCTAACTACCAATTAATTTCGAGCTCCTTCACGATTTTGTTGTACAGACGTTTTTGCACTTGAATGAAAGGTTTACAATTATTTATTTCTGCCTGAGAAGGTTTATTTTTTGTTAATGATATATATTTGTCTTCCAGAACACTTCTCGTGGACTTTTTGAATAGTCTAATTTATTTCACTCTTTCTAATATAAATTGTTTTAAATTTTGCTGGAATTGAATCCGTATGATTCAAGTTCCATTTGTAAAAAAAAACCACTTTATTTTATAATTTTTGAAGTTTTATTTTGATCTTAAATAATAAGCTGATCTGAAATAAGAGGTTCCCTTCTCTCCTAAAAAATCAAACTTTTATTTGTACTAAATTGCTTGTTGAAGGAATGATGATAAAATTACAATTTATATATTATTTAAAAAATACATTTTTGCTCTGTTGTTACAAATTACCCTTACAATCTAGATATATTACATTTAATTTTTCATTTGCAACATTACGGACAATTACGGTCGCAAACTGAACAGAGTTTAATATTTTCTAAAACTGTTATAATCATTCTTGGAGGGAAAACCTTTAAATATAAAGAAATCACAAGTGAATGAAAGACAAAGAGTTAAACTGTTGGGGAGTCCTTGTTTGACTAACTAAAATTAGAATTGATGATCGGCATCTGTGTAATTCCAGTCTATGTCCTTGCTAGATACAGATTGGGGTTGGTGTTTGCTTTTTTTCTCTCATGGGTGATTGCAGCTGATTAAATACAACGTCATGAGAGTTAAGCCGATATCCCACATAATATAGGTACTTCAAACCATGTTAGTTTTCAGTTTATTTTTTGTTTAGATACCGGCAGGTAATATTCATTAGAAATGTAATATGCCCTCTAGATCCCGGTCATTTATTGATGTTGTTATTGAGCCTAAAGGAATTTCATTTACTCTGAGCTTATATTGAATTTTAATTTTCTTGTAAGAATTAAAAAAACAAAAAAACAATCCACTTGTACAATGTTATAATACTACATAGTTGCAACTTCTAAATATAGCCATCACAACTTGTACACAACAAGCCTCGTCGAAAGTTTTTAATCAAAATTCAACATGTGAATACATAATATCTCTAATAGACACGTCCCAGCAGAAATACTACATATGGATATATGTATGAATGTACATAATATTGCTATTCATTTGAATAACACAAAAGATATGTATAGCAATTGCACAAAAACACCACGCACCATATTGTTTTATTCCCATCTTCCTTTAGAAATTAGTCGTTACTTGCGATTAAAAGATCTTGTATCCATGTACTTATTTTGAAAGAGGGAATAAATGTTCTTGTAGCCCGAATATAAAAACAATCTCCCTCAAAAATGAAGTTGTTCAAACCTCTGGGTTGGATTGAGAGATTGACCTAAGCTGTAATCAAAAGAGTGTCAAAATCAAGTTCTACCGAACACATTGCAGCCCTCGAATGCATTAAGGATTTCAAAAGAGTACTGTCATAGTTACAAAGAAACAAGCAATGTAAATTTATATTTAATATTTGTAACTTTTATTTTGATAGGTATATATTTGTTAACTTACAGTGGTAAATACAAAAAGACAAAGGAGAATATGTTGTTGATGCATGTATTAAGCGATCTTCAATTTGGTCTAAATTTGTAACAGGGCAAGTTAGGAGTAGGTTAGCTTAGTGCCACTGGATTGAATAGGCTGTAATTTACATAACATTAGTGAACATAGGTATTATAATATATTGTAATAAAATAAACTTTTTATTTATAATTTAAAAAAAAAAAATATAAAAAAAAAAAATTGTTAATCATAAATTTGGTTTGGCAACACACTGAAAGGATTGCTACATAGCAATCTGTTGATTATTTACTGTAACTGACTATTTGATCTAACGAACTTTAGTAATTTGTATCCTGGCATTTTTAAAGTGGTTCACGTGTGAGTGGAAATTTGTTCGATTATCTTCAAAGCAGGCGTAACTGTGGTAGTATCGCCGAACACAATACCCGTTCAGGAGTTACTCTGACGAACTTAAACTTTTTTTTATCAAACCAAGGAGGATACCAGGCATAAAATTTAACTTCTTTTATTGAGAAATAAGTATATTAGGATTCTTTAATTGTTGTTCTGGAATAAATTAGATGAATTATAAATAACATTATTTATCTGAATTTTTAAATTATTTGACAGACAAAAACATGGACTATACACCACCAGCATTTTGTATTCAAATGCGTCCCTCCCCCATGTATCAGTGGAACACACAGGCTCATACTAGTTTGAAGATTACAAAATATGTTGGTAACCCACACTCACTTTTGATGTTTTCTAACATTTGTGCTTCGTGTCTATTTGTAGAGATTCTTCTTTAGAATCTACTAGCTAAGGATTACCCGGCATTGCTCGGGCTAAGGATGGAGAGAGAAATCACAGTGAAAATGATCAAATTAATTGAGAAAATTATTATTTTATTTAATTATTATTATTCATATATTATTACTATTATTTAATTGTGAAAATTGTTATTTTATTTTGGGCCGATAAAAATGAATTACGGCTATAAAAAGGAGAACGTTCTACATTTAATTTTGTATTAGTGATAGAAAAATATTAAAATTACATTTGAATATATATATTACTAGTAAAAGGCTACCTTGCGTTGCTCGGGCTAAGAAGGGAGATGGAAATCACATTGAAAATAGTCAAACTAATTGAGGAAATTTAAAAAATATTCGGAAAATACTTCTATATACTAATAATTATAATATGTATGAATGTTTCGTTGTTGTCTAAAAAGATCCTGATAATTCTAATTCTTATTCTTTTGGTTTCTTCACACTATATCAATCTGGTTAAGTAAGGTAACCTGCAAAGTCTCATCATAGCAACTCTCCTCTCCCCCCCCCCTCCAATACTCTTATTATTGCCTCATGTAATCTGAGTAGTATTATTATGAATATAAAAAAATATAATGTGTTACAAACTTCAAATAACATACCAATATATATGCGTCCATAAAATTATCTAGATGAGAAGTCCATTTTTTATTTACTCCAACAAATTCCCAAATCGAAATTCGCAAAAACATTTTTGGACTAATTTTACAAAAAAAAAAATAGTTCAAAGCATTTATTGAAATTTTAAAAGAAACACAAACCTACCCATATTTTTTGCGTACTTGCAAAAAGCAAAAAAGTTATGAAAAATATTTTTAAAAATAACACTTGATAACTATATTTTTTGCAAATATTGCAAAAATTATGTAATAAAATGTTCTGGAAATTGATAATAATGTGAAAATGTAGTTAAAACAGCATTTTTTTGTATAAAAAGCATCGTCTTTTGGTATTTTTTCTTAAAAAACTGAAAAGTGACGCTTGATGAAAAAATGAAAAAAAAAAGGGGAAAAAATCAAAAAATAATTCAGAAAATGGCAGAAATTTCAGTTAAACTTCAATTTTTATTTAGCAAATTTATATGTAAACGAATCTTCAGAGAAATTTGCACAAATTTTATTCCATTTACTAATACCATTGGAAGTTAATTTTTTTTTTCTGAAATAAACGAAATTGCTATTTTCACCCATTTCTTTTTTAGTCCATAACTTTTTTGTTTTTGAATAAATTTAGAAACTGTATAAATTCGTATAACTTTTTTTGAACTGCCAATCACTGATTGATAAATAACTCAACTACCGATCTAGTCTCCTTGAGCTGCAAAAAACGTTTTTTGGGTTTTGGGTATAGCATAATTTCCCGTTATATAACCTCCCTAAAAATTGACACCCCTGTTGTAGCCTGTCTTTGCTCAAAAGAGGAACCCATGCAAAATTTCTGCCTCCTAGGTTCAATGCTGTGGGAATGTAGGAAGGACATCTAAACACACACACACTATCTCTCTTTTATATAGAGAGAGATTTGTATGTTTTTGGAAAGGGCATTGATTTTTTGTTGTTGTAGGTAGTACTTTACATAGTGATGTGGGGTAGACATATTATTGGTGGGAAGGAATTTTTTTTAGTAAATAAATAAATTTCTATGTGTAACACAGTAGAATATTTTCGTATATATGGTCCTTCAATTTATCATTATTCAAGAAGCTATAAAAAGAAATGAAACACACCAGGAAAAAGAAGATATTTTTTTATTTACCTAACATATACAATATACATATATGGATGCTTAACTTATGTATATACATATAATGGAAGGCATATATGTCTCGTAGTAGTATATAAATATCCTCTGCACTATGTATGTACGTTCCTACCTAAGTATTTAAGTTGTTAAATTTGAGACTTTCAATATTGTATTTACATACTACTATAATATGCATAATTTAGCAATGTTTGAGCATATAAACATATTTGCTCACGAGGGACTCAAACAGTTGATTGATTTTGCTCTTATAGGTAAATACATACACACTAGTGTTGAGATATCATTTTTATTCGGTTTGGTCTTTTTTAAACTTTTTCTAAATCAATTTATAACAAAATTTCAGTGCAGAACGCGATCTTAGACTATAAGACAAAATTTAATCGTTCCATAACGTAGACCAATTGGCTTCCTAGTAATCCATGGACCGATAAACTCCCATATCTGCCTGATTTATGAGAGAGACAATTTAAATTTCAAATGAATTAATGCGATGATTCACACAATTTTGAAACACAATTGACGTCATCTAAAAACATCTATAGTATTTCTCTAGACTGAAATTTTCTTTGATACCTGTCTCGACCGAACTTACTTAACATGATAACGGTCTCAAACTGAATCCCAACACTAACATATAAATTTTATAGTAATATATGTACCAAAAAAATAAATCTTTTTGATATTGGTATGTACATATAATATTTGGCACATAATTGAGTCCTATTTGCCTATTATCCTGCATTCAATATTTTTTTTCATTTAGTTTTTGCAGGGTTGTTGGTTTTCTTCCGTTAAATTAAATACAAAAAATAAAGGCATATGCATGAAAGCATTGCTAAAAATCCTGATTATATCACTTTAATAACATAAAGTAGTATTATATACCTATATGCGAACATTATGATAATTTGAAGAACATTTTTGAGGAGAGCGGCTTGGCTGTCAGGACGTTTATATTAGATCAGATACAATCAGCTGTGACGAGGGAGGAGTGAGAAAAGGAAATAAACAAAGAAAATTGGTAAGAATTACTCTGATGTTGATCCTTAATTCTCTTTTGAGTCCAGCAAGAATTTACATTTATAACTATGCAACAAATCCTCAAAGTCTTGAATGAGAGCACACGAATGTTCAATCAGGTTAGGAATATAATTGAATGTAGTAAAGAAGGAAGTTCACTACTCGGGAGTCAAAAATAATTACAACAGCTGAGGAAGAATAAACTCCTTCTTCAGATTACCAATTCTAAAAAAAATGGTTGAACTATAAAATACTCTCAACTTTTCATTCGTAGCAATGTAGTATGGATGTTGTACATATATTGAGAGAACACTAATTTATAATATCCTTAACCGCGGAACTCTTAAGAAAAGCAAACATAGCATCAGGGTGCACTGATTATTTTGTTATTCTAGATAGAACAGTTGGATTTTAATCATTACTATCGAGTTGAATTAATTTATCATTGAGACGAATTTTAATTTATCAGCGTTGAGTCATCAATTGGCAATCAAACATTACAATTTTTATGGAAGGAAAAAAATAAATATTTTCAGTTCCCAACAAACTATTGTTCATAATTGGAAGTAAGAAGCCGGAATGGTCCTATGATTATTCTTAAATTGGGTAATTAGTAGTCAGATTCTAGTTATAACTATCGAGTTTTTGTTGAATTTGAGTAATTGAGTATTGAGTCAAATCGAGTTCGAGTAAAGGATTTTTTACAAATAAAAAGAAATAAGTTCAACAATTAAGTCATTTTGACTACTTCAATAAGGCCGTCAATTATTAATTGAATAATGAGGGTAGTTTTAGTAAATATTTACTTGTATATTAGAAAAATATTACAAATAATATTTCAGGTGAGTTAGAGTTATTTTCTAGATATTTTTGAGTTTGGTAAAGTCGAGCTTGTATTGAGATTGAATTATACTCTAATCCAACCTTAATAAATTTTAGGAAGCATAAGATATGTAGATTAAACTATATATATATAAAAAAACTGGTCAATTTTTGGAAAAATGGAAAAAGTTATGGAATTACATGATCCGAAAATAATATATTTCAATTTTAAGGTTTATAATTTTTATTTCCAAAATCCATCGTTTTCGGCATTTCATCTTAAAAATTGACGTTTGATGAAAAAAGGGCAGAAAATGACAGATATTTCATTCAAACATCAATTTATTTGTCATATTTTTTTTGCAAATGAATTTTCAATAAAGTTCTACTAACTTTATTTTATCTACGAATCCAATATTAATTGGATTTTTTTTTTTTTTTTTTTTGCATGAAAAAATTCAACCAATTTTTCTAAAGGACACTGATAAGGGAGGGGGAAGCAAATACATCGATACTTGACAACAAAATACTATTGTAAATTTTTGTCTATTGAGGTGATGCTGTGATCTTAAATTTTATCGCATAGTAATTAGTAAATACTGTATTTATTGTTTCATTTATTTTTATATATTAATAACTATTTACCACAAACAAGAATATTTGACGTCAGAAACCCCATAGTAGAGGGGTTGTACACGGTAATAACACATTGGTATGCTCAAATAGGTAAATTCTACTCTGTGTCCAACAAGGATTTAAACTTTTAGGGGTGTCTACAGGGGTTAGGATAGAGGAGCTGCAGTTCCTCTTAAATTAATGAATATTTGCTTTTTTCTAGAAAATTTAATACAGTGCGGTCGAACTAATCGTGTACAAATACATACGTGACTGATATGAACGTTTTATGCATGAACCGTAACGAGTAGAAGGTTGAAATTTTTTTTTCCAATTAATTATATAACTTTTACAATCAAATTTCAAAATGGCTCCCGTTGACTGCAACCATGGGGTTCGCCCCACGTCTGAAGCTGGAACATACCCTGGCCACATACTCTTTCGACATGTTAGCCCACACAACTTCAACTGAGGCCTTTTGAACTTCAACACTTGTGATGAGTGCGGCAAGCCTTTCTCTCCCCATTGCCCTAGATCCTATAGTCCAAAGGCGAACAATCTGAAGAAGAAGGCAGCCACATTGACCAGGGCCAAAAATCGTCTAAATTAACACCACTTTTGAGTTTTAACAGCCTTGCGGGGTGATGCTGAATCTTGTTGCCAAACATAACCTCCCTGAGGATAGGTTAAAGCCAAGGCTTTACGACCTCGTTCATGGCCTTCAAATACTCATCTGTGTTGATTTTGAGACCTTTTGGGAATCAGTACGGACGTATCTCTAGACTGAAGCTAGATATCAATAAAATATATATAAAAAAAAATCAAGTTCGTTACCTATTCTAAAAGTTGAAATTAAGATGACCAAACTTGTTTTTGTAAAATAATAAAAATATGGACTCAAGAACTCGAAACTTGAATTTTCTGACTTAAATGGAGCTGGTGGTCATATCCATTGGCCGAATGAAACAAAAACTGTTGCAATGTTCAGCTAAATTTTTGCTTTCTAACATATTAAAGGAACTACATTTCAGCCAAAGGCATAACTAACACAAAAAGTAGACTGAATTTGGACATAAGTTCAACATTAACAAAGCATTGTGCATGTGCCTCAAGATAATATTCTAAATGCTACTTTTATTTTCAGTTAAAAACATAGAAACGTTATTAATGTTTTAAGTATTTTTCCAAAAAAAATAAAGTTCCTGTGAAAAGCTATGGATTTAAAAAAAAATGATTTTTGTGTATAACTGTGGATTTTTGAAGTCTTTTTCCAAAAAAATTGAAATCTAATTATTGAATTTTTTTTCTAAAAAATTAAATTTTTTGTGAACAGCTGTGGATTTTTGAATTTTTTATTTATTTTTAATGAATAGCTTTGAATTTTTGGATTATTTTCCACCCCCCCCCCCCAACACCACCACTAAAAAGAAAATATAATCCTGCGGACTTTTAACTACAGAGCAAACCATCATCGTTACTCTCCGTCTCTCAAACTCAAACCCACTAGTTATACTTTATATTGTGATGTTTCTTTCTCAATAATTAAATAATAAGGATTTAGACAGCCTTAAAAAAATACAAAAATCCTGATCAAGTTACAACCACAAAAAGTCTTATAAGTGTTTTAGGTCGCATTTTATACAACCCTAGAAATATGTCACTTCTTAAAACCATTTCTTTTGTGTATTTATAATTTTTTTAAATATGATTTAAATTACCAAACCCCGGTTTTTTTTAAGGATGTTTATGATGCGTCATTTTTGTTTTTTCCAGGTTCCGTGAAGCTGCTGAAAAGGAGATTTTGGATCATCTTTTACAACGATCTCACTATGATAAGCGCGAAAAGCCACAAGCATCTGAAGGTGCAATGATCTGTTCATTTATGTACGCCCATGACTTGATCAGTTCTTTTTTCATCCCCATTAGGTATCCTAATTGTCAATGCCAGTGTTATCATTTTGTCTATTGAGGGATCAAAGGATGCAACGCTGGTAAGTTGAGAGATGAGTTAAACATGTTGTTTACTGAATAAATTTGATTATATTACATAAATTTAATATTGTAATTTGAGGAAGGTTTTTTTTCTAATTTAAAATGTAATTAAATCATTATATAATTTGCCATATGACACCATCATTTTGAAGTGAATTAGTAATATATTTACATCTCTTTTCTTATATTTTCTAATTCTACTATTCGCAAACTTTAAATCCTCGTTTCTATAAGTAAATTTATTAAAAAAATTGCAACACCTGATACAACTAACTTCTTTGTACTGAGAATTACAGTATCTCAAATGAGTGAGCTTTGAACTTTGATTAAATTTTATCAACTAAATACATAATAATCAATAGTTCAAATGGTAAAAGCTTTCATGAAAAACGGACTGCAACATTACAAAATATTATTCCTCCTAAAAATTACTCATAAAAATTCGTTTGCATTTAAACCTAATGTTGACAAAGTTTATTAATTTTGTCTCACAATAATATAGTTTTGTTGATGTTTGAGGAAAAAACAAGTCGGCCCCCCCCCCAAAAAAAATAGAATGAATTTACAATTTTCTTTATATTTATGCACGCTCATTATCAGCATTCCGTCTGTTACAATATCATTTTCCTAGACAAATGGTAGAGACGTGGAGTACCTTCTTTCCCTATCCTGGAAAGATCTGCGACTTATGCATGCAACTTTTGAAGACTCCAAACCCACTTCTTCTTCTCTATCCTCTCCCTCCTACAATAAAAAGGATCCCCTTGCTCGTCTACATCTCAACGGTATTTATCACTCCAAGGAAATTTGGGCTCCTGGGATACGCCTTGATGAAGGAGACTCCTCCATTGCACTCCGTATCTATGGAAATGGAACTGTTCATTGGCTAATCAGGCGGAAAAAAGGACTCAATTGTCGGGGTCAAGCATCTTTATATCCGTTTGATGAACCAGTTTGCTCCAGTACTATTGGTAAGTCATTTACTCAATGCACGGTTGCTATGTGTTCAGGAGAAAGATTGAGCAATTCGTATTTGATGGAATTCTATTAAATTCAAAAATGAATTTAATGAGAAGTTTGTTAATTGTATAGATAGAACAGCTCTGTGTGTTACTTATTTTCCATAGTCAAAAAGTTTATTTCATTTACCATTACTTGAAGTAAATTTAATTACCTTATGAAAAAATATTCAATCAACAAGATTCCACCAATATGTACTATGAAATATTATTTAAAAACAACAGACAAAATAGATCATTTTACTAAAATTAAGTCTCTTGGTCAGTGCTGTGTTTATAAGAGAGGGGAGCATTTGCTTGTACTTGTAAAAAAACCGTCATTAATAAAGTCATTCAAATTTAAAACAAATGACATTAATCATATAAATGTCACCTCGAACAATAAAAAAAATTACCCAGTATATTTTAAAACTGCTTTTGTATAAGTCCTGCACTTTAAAGAAAAAAAGAGTGTTCAAAATTTCTGAAATACAAAAAAAAAAAAAAAAAAAAAAAAAAAACTTGCCCACACATTTATTTTTGCCTTAGACCCAGCTCCTGGTTAGACATATAATTAGGATTGAGAAAATTGTATAACCCCTCGTAAGTACAAATCAAAAAGAAAAATACATTTTATCAACATTGATAAACTACATGTCTGCTGACAGAAATCACTATAAAAACTATAGTGCTCCGTACTGGCTAATACTTTTTGAATTTTCAAAATAGGAAGAAATAATTAAAAAGAGTACAAATATCTAGACTATTTTTTTTAAATCCCTCCTCATAAGGATTTCGAATATTTTCACATCCCTACATATAAAAGCTTTATGTGGGAAGGCGAAAACTACTGATAAATTACTACATAAGTTTAAAAAGATGTATATTGTACAATAAGAATTGTATAGCTTAGAGTACATTTTTAATATAATTAAATCAAAAACTATTATGTTCCTTTTTGAGCAACAAATATTTATATAATTCTTGTGGTTTAAATTTAAAAAAAAATCAAAAGCCATGCACAATTTTCAGCTTGACGACTCAATAACTTCTGGAACTTTTATTTCCAATTAATTTTTCTATCAATATCAACATATATTTAAAAAAAAATCATTTATTGAACAAAAAAGGAATCAAATATTGAATTGAGATAGAGAGATGTACACAATTCACTTCTTTCTTTTTTAGAGACTCAAAATTTAAAATAAATCCGATTAGCTCAAAGCTATGTCACTATTTATTCCATTCATATTATTTGAAGGAACAAAACATAAATAAATAAACACAAAATGACAGATGTATATATGAACACATTTAAAAACTACGTCATGCAAGAGTTAATCAATGCTTTTTGATCTTTTTTAAATGTTTTTTGGGGTCCGTTAACAAACAAAAAGGAACACAAACCAACCCAACTTTTTAAAGTTTGCCAAATTACATATTCGGCATATCAATCTCCATTGTTCTTCCCATAGAAACATCTACAAGGGAGGACGATTTAAGCCTCGTATGGAGTCTCGAAAGCCCCATGATCCTTTCGAGCAACGCTCTTTTACCCTCATCCATTCTTAGAAAAATGCTCACGACGGAATGTTCAGAAAGAATGCGTTGGAATGGTAAGTAAGATTTTATTTTTAGATGTGACAGTCCTAAAATGGCCAATTCCGCTTTATTCTAAATTTAAAGGAAAATTCTAGTATTCTATCAATTATGGTTCTAGGAAGGAGAATATTATGTTTTAAGCTATGTATTTAAAAAATATATAAATTACAAGCGGTAGTACCCGACATTGGCTGGAGTCATAAGGCACCGGCTAAAAGACCAATTTTTCTTGAAAGAAAAATAATAATAATTAGTGGAAATAAAATTAATGACTAATAGAAACAATCACAATTCGTTTTAACATACCAGCGCATATATTTTATTCAAATATTAAGATATATGCACATTAATTATGAATATGTTACGGCCAATGTGTAAAATGCCTGAACAATCTTTAAAATTTCTAATTGAGTGGTCATTTTACGTTCATCTACATTATCAGGTAAAATGATTATGGGTAATTTGATTGTTAAACAATTCATTGCCAGCAATTTGAACATTAAATATTCGATTATGATACAATTTTATCGCAAGAATTTTTACAATCGTTTGCACTTTAATTGAAATTTTTATAGTGTATCAAACTATTGTATGATAAGAAATTGTCATGAGAGACCCCGTTTTATTTTGCAAAATATATATCTGCCAACAGGTTGTGCAGGTGAACAGCTGGTCCCTAAGGGGGATCAAAACCTATCCCCCTACTATCTAGAGTATCAAGGATCCATTCTATTATACTAAATGTAATACACCCCAGCCCATGGGTCATACAATTGAACCGCTCGTCCCCAAGGCGGCTCATTACCCACCCCACTGCTTCCTTCAGTATTAAGGACCCCTTCTAATTTTGTAATACACCTCGACCCACTAGTTCTGCAAGTGAACTACTGATTCAACTAGGGCATCATGGACCCTCGTTATTCTACACAACTTAAGGACATGAACTATTTCTGGTATCATTGTTAGAGGGCTCTGTAAAGCTATGTGGAACTTTGGTGCTGGTTTATGATCCTCATGTGGCTCCTCCGTAATTAAAGGGTTCAGGTGTTTTACTACATGGTTGTGTATTTCATATAAATTCTATTAGTTTCTTAAAAATAGACCAAAACAAAAACTCCTTTTATGTTATATTCTTTAAAATCAAATGTAGTAATTTCAAAAAATCTTTTGGAATGATCCCTAGCAAGCCTAAAACGGATTTCTTACATGGAGATGTTTTAATACACCATTTTTTGTCCCTAATCAATAATATCCACTCTCTTCTATATGGATCACAACAGACAAGATGTTGTGGGGATCTTTTATTCCACGGTGATTACAGTGTTCTCTCTAAGCTCTCCACTTTAGTTTTTTTGCTGCCCTATATTTCCACACATATCCAATAAAACATATAAAAACACAAGGAAGGGGTGGCGATGGTTAATGCCCCACCTTGTTGACAAGTGGTTCACTTGCATAACCCATGGACTGGTGTATACTAGAAGGGGTCCATGATACTCAAGATAGTAGTAGCGATAGGATTTAATCTCCCTTAGGCACCAGTTTTCCTCCTGCAATCAATGTAGGCCGAGGTATATTTTGCAAAATAAAACGGATTACCATCCCCTTTCCTTTTCTTTTAAATATGATGCTAAGAGCAACAACTACACACATTTTTTTATTAAAAAGGACAAATCCCCACACAAACTTTGTTTTGTTAATATAGATAATAACATGGCTGTTCTTGTAAAACTACAACGGGGTAATATGGTCTTTTGATACCCAAAGACACCAATTTCTGGTGGAGATTATGGATTCACAACCTTTATTTGCGCCAAGGACCACCAGTTTCATTATATAATACTTAACTATAAATAAATAAATTTATCATTTCCAACAAAATATGATTCCAACCTTATTCTATTTTATGAAATAACTACAGGAGTCTTCATTAATATTTAGAAAATCTGCACAAAATTCCCTTTAAGAATAAAATATCTTTCGACTAAAAATAAAAACAAAAGTTCAAACTTCCTTCGCGAGCTATTATGAATAGTGTTGAGACCCAGTGGTTGGGGAACACCTCTAACATTCCTGAGTATATCAAACCATCCCAAAATTTATTGAAATATACAAATTTATATATTAAATGTTGAGGCACTGATAATATAAAAATAAACTGCAAAATTCTCTTTTTTTTATTTTTGTTCTTGTTTGCTTTTCTGGGGACGCAACACAAATATCTGAAGAATTTTTAGAAATACTAATATTCTTAGAGCAGTAGTACACGGATGAGGGGAAGTGGGGGGGGGAGGATTTCTTATTGCAAAATGAGAAATTAAAAAAAAAAAAAAAAAGCATATAATTTTTTTAATAAAAGAATCGCCGTAGCTCATGGACAACGCGCTCAGGAGAAGTTATTCTCTTGAACTTAATGTGTGTACGTTCAATCCCACGTAATTCCTAAAGAAAAAACTTTATGTATATGGTTTCACTAAAATATTCCTAGGTTAGACAGAGTAAATGGAATACTATAATGTTTCGATATGCTATATCAGTGCAACTCTATCAAACCAATTAAAGGAAAATTTTAAAACAATATATACATCCCCCCCTCCCCTCCCAATCGAGGAAATTTTGTCTTGATCAATAAAAATTATCACTTTGTAAAAAAATTAATTTAATGGTAAAAAAGGGAGGAAGAAGGGTTTATTTTAATCCAAATAAATTATTATATTTTTGAACAAACGTTTGTCAAAACGGCTAGTTTTTATTCTAAATATTTAAATGTATTTTGTTCAGTGTTTGTGAACGAGTTGTACAAAAAGTATACAACATGAGCTTTGAAGTGCGTTCTCCCTTAATCAAATCCACGTCATAAAAAAATATGTACATTTTGTTTGTTGTATTAAAAAAACCAATCATGACTGGGTAACTAAGACTAGTATTCATCTTCATGTCTTTCTTTCATGTAGGATTTTTTCTGTGGTTTTTCACTCCTATCCTTCCTGAAACAACTTTTAGTCTAACCTCAATAGGAAAAAGACTTGAACTTTTCCTCCCAGAAAAGTTACAGCCAAGCATTATTTATGTAAATACATTCATTTAGTTTAGTAGTAAATGAAGAAGAACTGAAATTATGGTTTTTGGTTTCCTACTCGCCCCCCCCCCACTTCTACCATGTAACATTGGAACATACATAGTTACATCTCTCAACATCTATGATTACGCATATTCTACACTTATAACTCGTTCATGTGTGTTTGTGTATTTCTAAACTTCAAACAAGTGTATTATACTTATGGATATTTGATAAATTGACATAATATTGTGCTATAATCCTTATACATGACAAAACCTCACGGTTTTAGCACCAACTGGACAAGTATGTGCTATATATTTACTACATGCAGAGCTATGCCGTTAATAGGGCTATATACTCATACTACATATCTTTTTCATGGAACTTTAGGGAAAAGTTATTAATGAAATTGTTGTCTTCAAAGAACTAGTAGAATATCCAAATAATGTTTTCCTCGAATTGGAGTAATTTTTTCCATCAAGCTAATGTAAGTCCAATTAATAAAGCTAAAAAAATAGATCATACAAATAGGGATGGTTTATAGATATCTTGCAAAGAGAAAGCTGGAGCAAGACTTAGGGAATTACTCCCTTAAGAACTTTGTTAACATCAGCTGCTTGTTATTTTATTTTGGGCCGATAAAAATGAATTACGGCTATAAAAAGGAGAACGTTCTACATTTAAAATAGTATTAGTGATGGAGAAATATTAAAATTATATTTGAATATATATATTACTAATTAAAGGCTACCTTGCGTTGCTCAGGCTAAGAAGGGAGATGGAAATCACATTGAAAATAGTCAAACTAATTGAGGAAATTAAAAAAATATTCGGAAAATACTTCTATATACTAATAATTATAATATGTATGAATGTTTCGTTGTTGTCTAAAAAGATCCTGATAATTCTAATTCTTATTCTTTTGGTTTCTTCACACTATATCAATCTGGTTAAGTAAGGTAATCTACAAAGTCTCATCATAGCAACTCTCCTCCCCCTCCAATACTCTTATTATTGCCTACTTCAAATAACATACCAATATATATGCGTCCATAAAATTATCTAGATGAGAAGTCCATTTTTTATTTATTCCAAAAAATTCCCAAATCGAAATTTGCAAAAAACCTTTTTGGACTAATTTTACAAAAAAAAAATAGTTTATAGCATTTATTGAAATTGTAAAAGAAACACAAACCTACCCATATTTTTTGGTGTACTTGCAAAAAGCAAAAAAGTTATCAAGAATAATGTTGTTAAAAAAATAACACTCGATAACTATATTTTTTCAAATATTGCAAAAATTATGCAATAAAATGTTCCGGAAATTGAAAATACTGTAATAATGTAGTTAAAACAGCATTTTTTTGTATAATAAGCATCGTTTTGTGATATTTTTTCTTAAAAAACTGAAAAGTGACGTTTGATGAAAAAATGAAAAGAAAGAGAGAAAAAATCAAAAAATAATTCAGAAAATGGCAGAAATGGCAATGTTTTATGTGGAATAGAATGCACGAGGAAAAAGTTACAATCTGAGTCGGAATAAAGATAATATTAAAATTATAATTTAATTTACTTTTCTTCACAAATGTTCTTTTTTGGTAATAAATTCCAAATTTATTTTCCCATTTCAATCAAGGGCAATTCCTAATTGAAATGTAGGAGACCCTCTAATAACAGTGGCCAAAGGTCAACCCTTTTAATTACTGATTCATAATTAGAATGTCGAATATTGAAGTACTAGAATTAGATATTTAATATTTAAATATTTTTTATTAACTTGTAATATTATACGTAGATTGTACTCGATTATTGCATAAACATTAAATTTATTAGATATATATTAGACCTTGATTCAATTTCCTAATTTATGTGGTTCAAAATGGTATTTTATACGAAATGTGAGATTCATTAATTATTATACATAATAATTATTGATAAGTACCTCTTTATTAATATATGATTGATTAATTATAGGAAATGATAGTTGCTTAGAGATGAAATTTGCAATGGGAAGAGATCTTAATTACTTTTGGTCTAATTTATTTGTTCCGGACATGATCCTCGTATCTTCTTCCTTTCTCACTTTTTGGCTGGATTGGAGACGTTGCTTAAATGCAAGGATTGTACTCCTTGTAACAGTAACCCTCAATTACTTTATTGCTCGTATGCCTGCCACCTCCAGTTCATTATCAAAATTAGAGGACGGAGATAGGCCCACACCTGCTATTTATTTGTGGCAAGCCATCTCTGTTTTATTTATTTATGGGTCAGTCGTTGAATTTGTACTAGCAGGATACATTGGGAGTAAAAGGAGTGACTCTTACAGGGTACGACATTTAGTGTCAAGTACGATTATAAACACTAAATATGACTTCTTCTACTTTCAGGCCCATAGCTACTTCTCACATCTGCCCAACCATCACTACCATTGTCGCAAACGACGTTATGGAGGAAATACTGCCATTGGGAGTGGAGTTCTTACCATTGATCCCGAACATTTGGAGGAGGCAGATCAATCCTCCATTAATAGTTGCAATATAGATCAAATATCTCAGGTAAGACTTTACTTTGTCCTTATGTATTCCTTGCATTTTATTGTTTTTTTGAAGAGTACTCTGGCTATTTAGGCAATTTAAGATTCTAAATGTGAATATTGATGTTGTGCTATTTTTCTCACAGATAGATATTGAAAGAAAGTCTTTCTTAAATGTATTTTCTGTATGAGAATAATAGAAATGTATACAAAAAGACCTATTTTGTGCTTCCCCAACAAAAGAGCCTTAAATCTCTAAATCTTTTTTTTTTTTTTTTTTGTATAATATTATTCAAAAAGTTCTCTATTCAACCGTTTGTCAAAGATACGGAAGTAGAGAGTTACATATACGGAAAGACAATAAGTATAATGAATTAAAAATTCCAAGAAAATTACAGATCATCCTTGCAACTCCAGAGTCCAAAAATAGGAGTTGGTTGAAAAATGGAGCTTCTTACATTTTTAGAAGCACCTTAAAATTTCACGTCATCCTGGGAAACAAATAACCCGCATACCTGTGTAGTAGATTAAGACCATAGGTCGAGTTTGCAAGATGTCCAGACCCCCTGATCCTCAAAATTTGTGTTGTAAACATATCTATATTATATAACAAATATGTAAATAAAAATAAACTGGCCTCCCTTATTACAAATTTCAAACTCTTCCTCCGCTCTAGTAGTAATTTTATTAGTGTAATAGACTTACAGAAAGTAACCCATAAAGAATGTGTAAAACAACGTCAAAGATGTGCAAAAATATTAACAACAATGCTAATGAATTCAAATTTTCCCTATGGTTCAAATGGTGTGATCCTGAATGTTTTTATCTCGAGCAACATGAAAAATTTCTTATTTTGTGGCCTACAGAAGAGCAACATTTCATAGACCATTAATAAGACTTGAATTATCTTGAAAAAAAAATATATAAATACTTTTTGAAACAAAATTTTTTAAAATAATTTAACATTAAGAAGCTATTTTTTATTATGAGCCCTATTTTTCTAATGTTCCTTTAATCGGTCAGATGAAGTTAATTTAAGTATAAGTAAACATTATAGTATTACAATTACTCTATCTAACGTAGGAATTGACTTTGAAGTTCATGTACGAGTACATAATGGATATTTCTGTGTGTAGGAAGGACTGAGACGTGAACGTACGTATGAGTTCAAGAGAATAATTTCGCCCAAGCGCATTGTCAATTGAGCTACGTCGCTACATTTTTGCCAATATTTTATGGCATACTATTATTTTTACCATTCTCATATAAAATGAGGAATTAGTATGACTTTCAAAGAAAATGTGCATTTTTGTCCATTCTTTTTGTAATTACAAGACATTTTCTCCGAGTCAGACAAAAATAAAGAAATAATTAAAATATTTTTTTGTTCACATTTACCTAGTAAATTTTATGTTTTTCTTATTTTATTTAGACGTTCAAGGGTGAAAATCACACTAAATCATATTGATGTTGTAATTTTTTAAAATATAAATATGCAAGTTTCCAGGGGTGTCAGCAGGATTATATTTGCAGGGGGGGGGAGCTTGGTTTTTGGAATTGAAAAAAAAAAAATCAAAATTAAATTTAAAAGGACAATTTTTAGGAAAAAATTTCAAAATTAAATATTTTGAAAAAAATATTCAGAAATCCATAGCTATTCTGAAAAAATTTCAAAAATTCACGCTAAAACTTCAAAAATCCACAGATGTTAAGAAAAAATTAAATTTTTTGAAATTTTTTTTCAAATATCAATTTTTTTTGGAGAAAAATTTCAAAAATCCAAAGCTTTTCAGAGAAAATTAAATTTATTGGGGAAAAAAAATTGAAAAATTAAAATTTATTTTAATTTTTTTGAAAGAAAAAATCAAAGGTTAAATTTTCTAGTTAAGAAGGATAAATCATCCCATATATTTTAATACAAGCCCTATAATTGGCTCAAATATGAATAATATATAAACGCTCAAGATGCAAGATAATTTCCTCCCAATGGACAGGGAGGCAAGTACAAGTGAAGCAATGGACTGCATATGAATGCCAATTTTTTCCCTGCAACGAACCGTAGCAGTAGTATTCCGCGATTCCTTCCAAATACTTTGAAACTTACGTATTAAAGTTTGAACAATTGTGATTGGGATAAAATAAATGATGTATTCTAAAATATATTACGTGGCCCAGCATAATCATATGAAAGATGATGACCCTCCTCTCCATTTTTGTTGAATTCAATATAGAGCTGAATTTGATGCAGGGTAGAATAAGTGATCCTGGAGAAGGGAGTGAGGGGCTGTGCAATTTGCTTATGTTTACATAGTTTTGAATTGCGAAAAAAAGAAAGGAAGAGAAAAGGAGATAACAAAATGGATTATTGTGGATTGATGGGAAGGTGTTGTGATAGAGAATAGACTATTACAAGCAAAGACTACTGACAAAATCTACTTCTAAATTCCAAGGTATGAATAATTTCCTACATATGTATGATATGTAGGAAATCATTGAACTAAGACAAAAAATATGGACATTCTACCCCAAACCTGCTCTAAAGAAGGCCTATCCATATACATTATAATTGCATTATTATCAAACAACCCATAACGATGAATGATGACACCCCGGACACCTGTCAAGGTGAACTAGCACAAGTAACTCCCTTAATGTGATGTTGGCACGAACGAATTAGTTATGTTTTTGAGGGAAAGATAAGAGTTTATCTTATACTAACTAGTATCAAAATGCAAAAGAATAAGGATAGCATGGCATGTAACTACTAAATACTTGGCTATTTACTAATTAAAAAATTATTTTACGCGGAGATTGGAAAAAAGATCTAGCAAAGAACCCTTTTTTTTTTTAATATACGTTGTTTCAGTATATTATTTGTCTGAAGTTCAAATGATTGTCTTTATAAATTGTTTCTTTCCGATTGTTCGATATTGGTCATCAATATTAAGTACATTGTACAATTATTTAAAATAAAGAATAAGGGAAACGAAAAAAATATTTAGATTTAAATATTGTAGAATATAATTTATTTTAAAGTGGTAATTCAGAAGACAAGAAAAACAAATTCATAGGTGAAGACTAAGAATAAGTATTATTATTTTTGGATTTTGTACAAGTTACAATTTGTACGTCTCATTACGTCAAATTTTTAAATTATTATAATTTTAATAATTATCAACTATAATTGGTGTTATCATTGTCAATGTTTTGATCGTTTAAACTTACTACTTATTAATTATGTATCTTGGAGATAATCACCGTTGAGCTTTGGATAAGTTACATATAATTTCATGGAATAATAATTGAATCCAAATAACTTAAAATATATTTTGCATCAGCATAAAAACAATCTTGAACAAAATTTAAGAAATTGTGGAAATCCCAATTTATTTTTTGACTTCATACATAAATAATATTTCATAGACATATTTGAGACAGGCATTGTATTTAAGTTTATGGTATAAGTTAAAATACTTTATAAATAAAAGAAGACTTAATATCTACATTGAATATTACTTGATGTGAATGATAAGCGCAGATATTTGAATAAAATAAAATAATAGGTACTGACAATCCCATTAAATTTTATTCAAGGCATTCATATTGTTGATGATTAACTGTTAATGATTGTAGATTGATAACTTATTAGATATACCATCAAGTCATAGTCCAAGGAGTTACCTGCACATTTTGGAATTTGTAGAGAATAAGTGGAATATCTCGCAAAAATATCCCTGAAATCGTGCCTGCAAAATATTTCACCATCAGCTGGCTTTGAAGCAATGAGATCTTTGGCACTTAACAGAGCAAAATGCATTGCTTGACTTTCTTGGGATGATTTTTCCGATGGAACACCCAATAAAATTTTGGCTTTAATTTCCTTAATTTTGTGCTCTGACTCTGACATATCAATTTTTAATGACAAGAACTCTTGAAGTAGTGCCACAAATGTCAATGGCTTATTAAATAATTTTTTGGGGAAAAAATCTCAAATATTATAGTTTTTGCTCTGCTACATAATTTGTCGTTTTTAAAAATAAATTGTAGTATTAAGCAATGGTGGTTTTCATTGCTATACAACTTGGTTGTTTAGGCCCCCAAACCGGCCGACATCAACAATACAACAATGTCACTTGAAAACATGCTATGACTTTTTCAATCTACGTATACATCCATTTTAGTTTACAATTTTGATGCCATTGAAAAAAAAATAGAAGGAAAAGAAGAAAAAACCTTTGGCTATAAGTTACAATGTATCAAATGAAAAATATATAGACAATAGAAGTGTCTTGTAAATAGATTCATATAATAATTATATCTATGTACAAAAAAACAAAAAATCATTTATTATTTCGAGGAAAGGAAGCAAATAAGGGATATGTGTACAATACTTACATACTCGTACAATAGTAATGATTGTTTGATGTGTACACAAGACATTTGCATCTCATACAAATCAGGAATTGGATGGACTGAGTACACATACTCGATATTATTTAATCTATCTCTCATCTTATTATTATGTTAATATCATTCCTATTATTATTATCTGTTATATTTAGAGACATTATTACATATTCATTATTAACAATTATTTATTTATTAGTGTGCTGGACCTGAAGAGCCCTTTCAACGGATCCATTCTCATAATCATCACTCCCACAGCCATCACCAACAAGGTACTTCCACCACCTCCTTTCATCATGTGCAAACATCTGCCTCGCAGAACCTTCCCATCATCAATTCCTCCTCATCAGGCAGTAAATTCAATTATATACAAGCAAGAAAACTTGATCGAATCTCTAGAATGATATTTCCTACGCTCTACGCTTTATTAATTTCCATTTATTTCTTCAAATATCTCTATAACTAATGCTAATACAAAACATGGGTTTTGCATCCAATTATTCTACAATTTTGTGTTGCTTATCATTAAAAATGTATATTGTAATTGTATATGTTATCTAATGTAGCAAATACAGAGTCTATGCAGAAATATTTTTCGTGTGCTAGTGGCTGTTGTTCTCTAAACAAAACATAAATAAACAATGTCAAAATCTAATTACATTTAATATATTTGTTGATCTATTCTCAAATTAGAGATCTCCGTCTGAATGGTCAGCCAATTTACAACCATACAAAGAAATGTTTTTTCCCAAACATTTGTATTCTTCAACGAATTATCGTTCATTTCTATCAAACAAACTATTAACACATTGAGTGCGTCACAAATTGCACTGAAAGTAATCAAAATGATCTTCATAACAAAAGAAAGAAAAATGGATATATTTTATGGTTGAAAGGCCATATCGGGGACAAATTAAGGTTTTTTATTCAAATGAAGGTTATAAACTATAGCTAAGACTCTTAAGCATCTTAATTTGTCCCACAACTTTGAATACAATGCCTTTAATACACTCAAATATGTTTATGAAACATTGAAAAAATATTGATATATGCATAAATGAATAATTAAAAATTTCTCCTTTTCTCGATATTTGTATCTAGATTTGTTTTAAGTTACTCTACGACATACAACTGAGTAGTAAAATTTTAAATATTAGATTGCAGAAAAAGTAATTTTGTATATCCCTTCTTTTTTTAACAAAGTATATATTTTTCATTATTGGTCATATCGGATAAAGCAGTATAAAGGTGTGAGTGTATACAAAAAAACGCTTTTTGGACTATATTGTCCTTGTTCGGTTCAGTCGTGGATTATCTTGCGTCGAGTATGGAGGTCTCAAAAGAAGAAATTCGCCATATTTTACATTTTTACTACCTGAAAGGGAAAAACCTGTCGAAAGAGACCAAGAAAATTTGCAACGCTGACGAAGCCAATACTCTGTCAGTTCGTATCACACAACAACTGTTTTTCTTCACTCAATTTGGTCCTCTACTGTGAACAATTCGACCCTTTGAAACTGGCGATTGAGCAGAGTAGGCCAGCGATGTTGAATAGGAACACAAAGATATAATCCAGACAATACCAGGCCGCACATATCTTTGATGACGAGCCAGAAGCTCCGCGCGCTTGGATGGAAAGTTATTATGTATCCAACCTACAGTCCGAACCAGGCACCAAGTGACTAGCAATTGTTCTTGTCTATGGCCAACGCGCACTTGTTGCTATAAATTTTGTCACAATAGAAGCATGTAAAAATTGGTTATTCGAGTTTTTTGCAAATAAGGACAAGAGCTTCTACGATAAGGGCATTATGAAGTTGGATTCTCGTTGGCAACAAGTTATCAAACAGAACAAGGCATATATGGTTTAAATTGGATGATTGTATCACTTATTATGAAGCATTGAATTAAAGCGAAAAATAAAAAATTACTTTATTCCCATCCTATATATATTTTTTTTTTGAGGAAAAAAAAATAATACTTTCTTGACAAATATTATCAAAAATTATCATTGATAATCATAGCTAAAGAAAATGATATCTTCAACAAATAAAAATTGATAAATACATGATTTATAACTTTTGAGCAAAATCTTCCAAAAATGAATTAACCAATCATTAATAAAAATTGTTTATTGCATTGACTGATGAATTAAACTGCTTTGGAAAAACTTTCCCCTTAAAACAGTGGTCTCAAATTATGGCACTCAAACTCCCTGTAGTAGTAAGTGGAGGAATTTATGAATTTAGGTTAAGCATCAGCTATTGTTAACTTACTATAGTTGTAATAAGAATGCGACTTTTGAAGAGAAAAAAGACGGTTTTATGGTTCAGAAAGGAAAACCAGTCGATTCATTCTATGTTAAATTGTTTTAGCAAGAACATTTCCTTCAAATAACTCGCCTATCTTTGTTGTATTTTTTTTTAAAATATATAATAAGATTATTTTAATGTTGACGCAAGCCATATGTATATGGAATAAATACAAATGTCATTTTTAAAATAGAAAGAAATATTTCTTTCCAAAAAGGTATTAAAATAAAAATTGCCAAAACTTATTTAATAAGGCCATAAAAAGGTTATACCGTTTCCAAAAAAACGTCATGCGATAAATGTTAAACAAAATATTATAAAAAGACTGCTCGTAAATACTTTTTTCTTCAAAAAAAAAAAAAAAAAAAAGAAGAAGGTCGTTTGAAAGAAAAAGTAACGAAAAATTTATGGTCGCCCCAGGACCTACTCACGCTAAAACAGCTGTGTGTCTATTGTAGTAGAATTAGTCATCTTTTCAGGGAAATATACTTAAAAATTTCTTGAGTTTGATGAAGCGGATAAAGAAGAATATAATGGTATACATATCATTCCTCATTTGTATGTACATACGAGTATACAACTCAAATTTCCTCACGAAACAAATAGATTGAACCTATTTTTTTTCTAGTTTTTTTTTTCCTTTTTAAATTGAATAAATCAATTTGTTCTATTGTCCATCTATAATATAATCTGATTATATTTTAATCTACCATTATACATTGTAGTTTCATATTTCAACATCTTAAAAGCTCTAGTTATTTGTTCATTATAAAATTTATTTTGTCATTTTTATTTTTTTTAAACTCAAATTTAATATTTGTAAACATTTGTAACTGTCTCTAACCACAATGATAGTTGTAACATTTGTCGAGTCGTATTCTAATGCTATTTGTTGAAGAAGTATTGATGGCTATAAAAATAGAGAAATAAATATATGAAACAAAAATCATAATCGTCCTCGAGGCCATCTAGCCTCAGCTCTAAAAGTCTGACAATTTTAACGCCATTCAAAAGAACTGACATAGAGCTACAATTTGATCTATGTTTTATTTTTGAGCAACTAAAAATATCCAAGAAACAAGGAAAACGTCAGAGGGCGTGCAGTCTCCTCTGCAAACAAGTTGATCTTCGACAAGAAGATCTGAACATTGGGCACTGTTCTAAGAGGAGAAATGATCGCTTCTTGGCATAATCAAGAACTCAGTTCGAGGGAACCTTCAAAACCAAACATCCAGCTCAGTTCAGGGTCCTCGGCGTCGTCCCGCCCGAAAGCAATCAGATGCCTCCCTACTTCTTCAAGACCAACAAGAAAGTCGATAAAGAAGTCTACTACAAGGTCCTCAGGTAGCATGTCTTGCCATGGTTGAAGAGCACGTTCCACAGGGACAACTATGTGTTTACCCAAGACGGCCCCCTGTACACACGTCCAAGAAGGTGCAGTATTTCTGCAGGGAGAACATGGCTGAATTCTGACCTTCGTCTTCACCCGACTTGAACCCCCTGCACTTAGCTGTTTGGTGCGTATTGGAAGGCAAGAACAAACAAGTCTTCTGGCCCTAATGGCAATCCCCTGAAGGCTGTGATCACGGAGGAGTGGAACAACTTGTCCTCAGATTTCATCAAGCCCAGCTGTGCTTCTATTCCTTCCCGTATTGAAGCCATCATTCAGAATGGAGAAGGACATATTGAATAAAAAGTGTAGAAAATTGTTGAATTACCAACTTTTGATTCAAAAGTTTGCCATAAAATATATGCAAAAGTGAAAATGGACTTTAAAATTTTTCTAATTTTTATTTCTTCACCCTGTTTATAGAGACAACAATAAATTATTGATGACAGCTAGGCATTGTGTGGCAATAGTCTTTTTGGATTTACAGTTTGGGTGGAAGAGAGTACAGCACCTATAAAAATCGAATGGGTAGGAATGACTATGGTTTGATGATTTTTTTTTTATATCACCTGAATAATGAAATTGATTAAATGATTGGTCAAAACAATATCCTAAAAGGAAAAAAAACTTCTATTATTTACGGGTTAATAATGTGACTGGCTTCCCTTCTACGTATCTGTTCTTGCTTTCAACTCCTTAAATGTAATTAGTGCTATTAATTCCTCGAATATCTCGTTCACAGTTCCTCTGTCTGAATTAAAACCTCTGAAATACAAAATTAACTCCCAAATTACAAAGCTACAGCTCTGTGAATAACTAAATCACTGATAGAAATAGTTTGAAATTTAATTTTATAAATAGTTATTTTTATAAAAGAAGATTTTGATAGAAAATATTTTCCCTTTATTATAAAATCAAATATATGTTATAGAGAAAAAAAAAATCTTTTGATTACATGGTCAAAACTTTGAATCTCCTGAGAATGAAAATGCATATTGTAAAAAAATAGGGATCAAACAACAATCCAGCCGCCAAGAAATAAACTCTTAAATAAATAGTTGGTGTCTGTTACCTTTAAAATATTACATTTTTAATGTAAAAAAATATAACGACTACATGTTTCATTACAGTAATTTGCTGCATTGTTTCAGTTCTATTTTATTTAATCCATCACCTTCATTACTCAAGCTCGTGTTTTTTATTAAGATAAATCTTAAAGTTTTTGTTAAAGTAGACCAAGAGTGGAGACGACAATGATAGCTAGACTTAATACACATAAATCTTTAGTCGAGTCAACCTTTTCCGGGATCAAGTTTTTTTTTAACAATCCTAAATTAAAAGTATCCATGCCTCCTTATCCTCATCCTATCTTGTCCGAGTTGAGCCTGATCCATCAGACTGTGATAAAATAACTCGAATGGCACAGCTCTGGCAGTATCCAACTCTATAGTAATACATTAAGACAAAATCTATCGCTTTGCACCCATTAATACATCACATCATTCTTGCCATCGCAGTCGTACATGGCCATAGCACATATTTTTTCTCAGTGCACTCCGAGTCCGAGATGAGTCCAGGTAATGATGCCGTTGAGCCAAGTCGTCACCAAATTCAATATAATTCCAAGTTCTCATTCTCTGACACAATTCCATTACATGATGAATTGAGGGACACGTTGAAATACTAATACCTATTTGTCACTGAATAATGAATTCACAAATAATTATTTTGGATTGAGTGAGAATAACCCATGGCATCAAGTGAATGACAACTTCATCATCCATGGTTCTCCATAATTCAAACAAATACTTATTTTTCCATAGACATTCTATGGGACCAAAGTAGTATCCATTGCTGAGGAGACACATAGAGACGATGATGATGAAAATACAATAATAATGAATCAATTCACTCAGATTATGGATCCATCAGTGATAAAGCAATGAGGATAAAAAGGTTTTTTCAAGAATCAACAACTGACCTTGTCCTTCCTGATAATACAATCCTTTTTGTAAACAGATGAAATAAATTTTCAAAAATCCATAGGTATTCTTAAAAAATTAAAATTTTGAAAAAAAAGTTCAAAAATTCAGAGCTATTTTCAAAAAATTCAATTTTTTATAAAAAATTTCCAATATTAAATTTTTTGGAGAAAAATTTAAAAATCCTAACCTATTCTCAAAAAATTAAATTTTTTGAATTTTTTTTTAAATATTCAATTTTCTAGTAAGAATTAAAAATTCCTTAATTTGGGGGGGAGGGGCTGCATCCCCTATATCCCTCGCCCTGAAGACGTCCCTGCAAAAGCAAAAATTGTTACAACTGACTCTGGTCACCCCTAACTTATAGAAAACAACGTATTCACTCACACTATATTATTCCATTAACATGAAAATTTACAAAGTATTTTTTGCTACCCTTATATTTTTCTTTTAATCTTGTCACATATTAGTACTAAATCTTGTTTAAAAATGACAAAACTAGATAACTACGAACAAATTTTGGCTATTCGGTAATGTAAGATTTGTATTTGTTAAAATATGAATAAATTCTAACTACTCTAAAAACTAGCAAATGTAATATTTGAATTTTCTTTTCAAAAAATGTAATTTTTGAAATTTCACCAAATTTTTCAAATTTTTATCCAAAAAATTTAATTTTCATTGAATATTTATGGATTTTTGAAAATAACAATAGATTTATCAACATTAATTGAACTACAAGGTTAGACCATCCTGTAATCGGGCTTGCTAGAATTTTCAATCTGATGTATTGCACCGACTGCTGGGAAAGAAAAACAGATTTTGACAAAACACGCAACCACTCATCTACTATGACGTTAATATTAAAAAGGTGGTGGAAGTCAAACATCCGTCGTACACGCGATATGCTTTTATTACCATAATCATACTTTTAAAAAAAGGAAAAATAGTAAAAGTGGACTTTGAAAAATAATTTCTCCCATTTTACGAACTAATAAAGTCCTCGTTCGACGTAAATTTCATATAAAACGGATTTTTCTTGTTCCAAGAAACTGCAATATTTATACCGTTTTTACTTCATAACCTTGAATGAATTCCGAGTTGTCTACGTCAAAAAGGCTCTAATAATTGAATGTGAATCCAGGATCCTTAAATGAGGATTTATACATTGGGAATAATTAAAGCTGAAGTAAAAATCTTGAGATAGGTATGAAGATTATATTTAGAAATATAATTATTTAATGTGATTAATCTCCAGAGGTTGGAATTGATTTGATCACACAATCAAAGACTCACGACTCGATTTGTGAAATTCATTTAAATTTTTTCACTGGATATTAAACAATCTTAAAAATCTCTTTGATTTTATGAAGACTTGAACTGGACTTGATGAAAATATTTAAGGACTTGGACTTGTGGACAAAGACTTGAGACTCAACTTGAACTTGTAGTATGATAACTTTTTTCCACCTTTGGTAATGCCTAAAGACATGATTAATAAATTAATTATGTCTTTGAGTGTATTTCTAAGTTACTGCAACCCGTCTACTCGACGATAGTCTTGTGTTAGTTCTTATTTAACCGGACCAAGACTGATAAAGGACCTAAATAATGACCGACATAATATTACGCATGTCCATGGTTCATTATTTATATCATTTACTTTTATAACTAAATATGCCATTAAAATCTTGTGTTATATCATGGGTCTATGTTGATTGTATTTAGATCTTGAGTTACAGGGCTGAATATCCTTCTTAAAAAACAGCCATAACTCATGTACATAGATACTAAATTATGAAAACTATTATTATAATATTGTTTTTCTCTGGTAAAATATACATATATATGTATTTAGAAAAAAAACTTCTTTTTTTTTCAATTTACCAACATGAACTTCTAAAGAACAATTTGTATTCTCTTTAAAACTTTAAATACAGAGTGACGTTTTTTGAATACATATGTATTATTATTTATGGAAATATTAATTCCTTTCTATTCATGCATCATCCAAGTATTGTTATGCTTGATTATCAAAGAGAATAAGAACATTATAAATATTTACTTACATAACAGAACAGAAAATCCCTAAATATCTGATTTTATCCCTCAATAGTCAATAAATTAACTGGATGTCGTGGAAATTTAAATCAAAGAATTATCCACTTGTTTTGAGTTGATAATTTTTCGACTCCTCCAATCAAATGATGAGTCGATTTTCATAATTGAAAAAAACCCCAGTCGCCTTCATATTTTTATTGAGTCGGTATGATATGTATCACAAAACCTCGGCTATTTTTTTTAGTCTTTTGCCTCTGTCCCTAAGTGATTTTCTAATCAATCACTATTTAAAATGGGATTATTTTCCTATCGGAGCAGAAAAACTACCACGTTTTATGGCTTTTTAAATATCAAGATTTCTAATATTAGCGGTTACAAAATATTATCCACAATGAACGAGTCTTTTATTATCATCTTCACATAATTGATATAGCAATTAATTTATCTGTAGAATGTTTTTTTATTATTATACCCCCATATAAAATGGGATCACTTAAAAATTGGAGCAAAAATTCTTTAAGATCCATATTTTTTTTATAGTTTTTTTTTAAATTAAAGAATAAATCTTTTTCTATAATATACTCGTAGGTTATGATATTCTTTATAATAATGCATGATGAATCAGTAATGAAAGTCTAAAGAAGAGTGTCTTTTTTCATCAATAAAAAATTTGAATAGAAATAAAAATTTTCATCCTAAAAAAGGAAATATACCAAGTTCAGAACAAGATACAAAATCAATATAAACACTTTTTCATACATTTATTGGCTGTACTTTTAATTTAGTGATTTCCTTAAGGCTAAAAAATGACTCTTAACAACAATAGTCCCGAATTACGATAATCCCAGATATTTCAGAATTCCGATCACTAAGAGAAAAACTGAGGTCAATTTTGGATTTTGCGATTAAAGATAAATTTCATCATTGGCTTCAATTCATTTGAACAAATTTTGATCCTCTGATTGTTTCCTTTTGTTATTCATTAGCAAGGCCTGTCATGTTTGTCTTTCATAAAAATGCTCTATTTTTTTTTTCAAAGGGTCATATTGCTAGGATTACTAAGTCAGGATCAAATTGATAAATCAGCACTTTATAACTCAAATATTTTTTATTCAAATAAATCTGGATCTCTCGAGTCGGCCTTTTTGATCCAACGGAAGATTAATTGCTATGTATAAATTATGTGAAGATGAAAATAAAAGTATCGTTGCAACTTCAATACTATAAATGTTTGGAAGCATTATTAGCTTTATCAAACCATACAATATCAAGATGACTATAATAAAAAACTGAAGGATGACATAAATGCTCAGTATTCTAAAAAGCTACAGGATAAAAAACAAATTCAAAATCATGCAAAACGGAGACAACTCTACAAAAATCTTTCAGTAGAAATGAACATTGAGACATCAATAATAAGAGTGCCAAAAAAGTGCATATATGATTTTTCCTTTTCTCCAATCTGCACATATTTATCAGAAACATTTATAGATTACAAAACAACGAATCCCGCGTGCAGATTCATTGTCAAATTTACAAAGGAAATAATAATGAAATTAAAGAAACTGGCTGCTACTAATTCAGGCCAAAAAAACACCTAGTGTGGATAAGTTGGCGGATATTTTATATCTCATTGCACCAGCACAAACAGATCCATGAACATTGGTTATGAAAGAAACTAATGAAAAAATTGGGTTCCAAGTAAAAACTTTTCTGGAATCTGGACCAGGTACTTCCATATGTCCATTTGAATGGACGGAAATAACAAAGTAAAATACTAGAAACCAATAATATTGGCTAATAATAATCTAAATTATTCTCTTTCAACACTATAGAGATGTGATTTATGTAAGACTACGAGGAGAAGGCGGGAGCGAGATACATAGTATTACTGAGCCATATAATTAGTGATGAAAATCTGTATATAATTGGCATTTTAAAAAAATACCCGAAAATCGACATGGTAAACCTGACAATTTGAGGAATATTTTGGAGGATATCAGCTACAATTAGGAGGAAAAGATGAAAATAAATAACAACACTTGCTAAAATAACTCCGATGTCGATCAAAAAAGGCAATTTGTTAAGTATTTGTGGTATTTTTATGGGAAAAAAGTATTTATAAGATTTCAAATCTATACATATTAAAAAAATCAGACATGTGAAATTCATATATTACTTTTTTATGGAGTTATTTTATTCCAATATCAAGCCTATCACAGGCCTCTTTTTTAGTTATAGATATACATTCGACTAAATACTTTTGTAAATATCAGCTGCATGTTATATGATTTCGAAGGGATAAAATGAATTAATACTATAAAAAAGATAACCTTCTACATTTAAAATAGCATTAGTACAGTGAAAATATCATAATTATATTGAAAGTAATATATATTTACATTAAATATACATTTTAAAAATTAATTTTGCACCAAAGAGAGGCGAGAACTCTTCTTTTAGAGGAAGTTGTTAACACCCACGCGACCTATAAAATGGTGAAATAAAGAGAAGAAAGAGCACACACATAGACCGTTTTTTCTTTTCTAATCTCTATACTTAGTTTTTTTCTTTACACAGATCCCTTCTTTACAATCAACAGTCAACTCAGAGCGGTTTTTTTTCAGTATGAGAGGAAATATATTAACTGGAAAACGTAATAGACTCAAACCTCAAAATGGTGAAATACTAATGTATTTGGCTCATAACTTGAGTTTGTTAAAATTTGAGAATTTGTTGAAAATTTCTCTTTTTATATAATTTAAAATATAATTAAATATACTTTACCCATTCAATGATTTTTGTATATTCTTAATTTAGATTTTTTTAATTATATTATGCTGTGGTTTTTATTAGTTTAGTTATAAATTTGGTACTCCAATAAAAGGTTAATAATTTGAAATACATTTATTAAATATTGTGTCTTTTGTCAGTCATGTTATTTAATTATAAATTTTGTATTATGAAAGACGAGGGGAGAAGTTCAATTCAAGTTGAATTCTTGAACTCTTCACATTGAAATCTGTGGAAAAATAGCTCAAAAATATTTTTGAGTTATCAAACTGGAAATTCGGTCAGATGGTTCACGATAAATGAATTAATTAATATATTACATATTCTCAAGGCTGAATATTTATATCCCCTCAGCTACAGATATCTTGACAAGCTGATTATAAATATTTATTTTTGATTTTTTTTAGATATTGTATTCTTAGGATATTGGCTAATGAAACAAACCAATTGTGAGAAAAAAACATTTCAGGGATGCAGTTAAGTCTAATATTTTGTAAAATATGGGATTTTAAAATATTTTGAAGTCTGCTTCTGTCTAGTCTAGTATGTACCCATGTCTATTTCATATAAAAGTATATACAATAAACAAACTTCTATATATGTCCATATGTAGCTCCAACCAAGTTATTTTACTAATCAAAATACATACTCTTAATGTTTATCAAAAAGCAACTTTGATGTATTGTATGTGAGTCCATTCGATTTACAGGATTTAATTGGTGTTTCAGCGTTAGAAAAATAATCATACCAAGTATGGAGTCCTTTATTGTGGGAAAAAGTCAAGTCACAAGTCTTCAAAATATGGACTTGGTTGCTAGTAGAGTCGTAGGTCCACATTTCTTCCTGTTTTAATGAATTGTTTATATATACAGTATCTAGTGATGTAAATCGTGTGTATTTTTTAGATGGTCCGTTTTTTTGGAACTGGCATTCTAAAGAATGAATTTCCGTTTCCTGAACAGTTGTCAATATTATTTACGACTGAGTCATGAACTTCCTTTTCTAATACATTCAACTATATTCAAAACATAATTGAAAAGTTGTGTGTGCACATAAAAGACGGAGAGTAAACTTAAAGATTAAGTAGAATTGAGAACGACATCAGAGTAATTTTTAAGTCTATGTTTTGCTTTATTTCCTTCTCACATTACTCCCTTTTCACAGCTGATTGTAGCTGATCAATGAAACGTCATGACAGCTAAGCTGCTTTACTTAAAAATATTCTTCTAATTACTAAGGTCACTATGTTGATTCAAGGTTTCTTTTTTTCAACATATTCATAAGACTAACGATTTTCATCACAAACAATATTACTCCAACTCTTGTCAATTCATCAACAGAGATGAAAAAATGCTATTATAGAAGAGGGCCTCGCGTTTTGCAGTTGTTACCTGGATCAGGGAGAGTACTCCCTGCCTGAATATATGATTTTACTTACCAAAGCTGTTATCATTATTCTTTTAATCTTTTATATTTTCACTACGCCATCACAAAGTAAATGGAGTCCCGAAGTATAGTAATGTTCCCACAGATTAAGGAAGAACTTGCAGGCAAGGATATCTTGCCTTGGACAAGACTAAATGCAGATCCGGACATTATTTATTTTTCCATAGATCCGGAGCATGAGGACTTGTACTTGAAACCAGAAAAACCCGGAGCATGAGGACTCGGGACCAGAAAGACCGAGAGCATTAGGACTCGGACGTGACCTGAACACTGAAAAGGTGGACTCTAATGCAACTCTAAATATTGGATCTAATGGATCTTTAATTAATTATATCTTGATTATTATTACATTTATTATTTACTATTTAGCATGAGTAATTATTTATGGAATATGAAGAGAATCTATTTTGAAGATGCTAAATAATTAATTATGAGAATTGTGATGATATGATCCACTTGATCAATCAAGATTAAGGGTTCGGTGAATAGTCAAATGAAACTGGTGGAGTTCATTACCTCTAACAAAATTAAGAACCAGTCCTCTAAACATAACGTCAGACCCCATTTTCAAATTCATATTTTGACTCTTTTCAGACTTTGTAACATACCTAAATATTGTATTATAAACTTTAAATAACATACCAACATAACAAAAATGTTTAGATGAGAAGTCAATTTTTTAGTTTTGTCAAATAATTTCCAAAACAGAATTCGCAAAAACATTTTTGTACTAATTTTGCAAAAAAAAAAAAAAAAAATAGCTAATAGAATTTATTGGTATTGTAAAGAGAAACATAAAACTAGCAATATTTTTCCGTACTTACGAAAGCAAAAAAATTTGGGAGAATAATGTTCTCGAAAAAATAACCCGGGTTCAATTTTGTAAATTTTTCAAAATTTATTGGATTAAATGTTCTGGAAATTAAAAATACGTCACTATTCAATTAGAAAATCAGTTTTCTGTACAAAATGCATCATTTTGTGGCATTTCTTCAAAAAAAAAAAAATGACGTTTAATGAAAAAAAGAGACAAAAATTGAAGAAAAAAAAATGTTCAGAAATTTCCATTAAACATCATTATTTATATGTCAAATTTATGTAAAAACAAATTTCCAGACTAATTTCTACAAATTATTTTTTATTTACGAATCCGATATTTCAAGAAAAGTTATTTTTTTTGCACCCGAAAAAAAAAAAAAAATGACGAAAAAAGACTACACTATCAATATTTGTACAAGCTAGTAGTCGTAGTGAGACTTTTTCCCGCTACTAATGTTGAATGTTAATCCATATGACATAACTATCGATGAGTGAAATGTTGAGAAAAATAAAAGTTTTGAGATTGGAAAAGGGGAAAAATGTTGTACATTTGTCCTTTTTTAAATTTATTTTCATTCTTTGCCAATTTGTTTTGATAACATCTCCCTCGATTAAAGAATATTAAATAGATTGGCGCCTACCTATATGCAATATATTATTTTTAGTGAAATGCCAAAAAAAATTTCGTCCTATTCCTAAATTGCGATAAATGGAGGCCAGGAAATTTAGAAATACCTTCCTGATGACTACAAAATATTTTGTCGATTATGTCGTTATACATGCCTTTATATTCCTCCGTTTTTTAATACCGGCCAAAAAAATTGAGTTTAACTGCTCTTAACAAATTCTCAGACCTCTAGTACCTATCGTCACATGGTAGAAAACTTGTCTAAAAGAAGTTAATAACTATTTCAATAACTTCGAAAGAATCAAGGAATATTAAAACAGCCTTAATGAACAAACTCCATGGGTTTCTAAAACAAAAGAATTTATGAATTTATTTATGAAGAATTATCAATAATTAATAATAATCTCAGCCCAATTACGGAGGCCATTACAACTTCAGAAGTAAGATAGTGTTTACTTGTAAGCTTGAACAGTTACGCATCCACATCGAGCTAGTTACTCTCCGTCTTTTATTAGCACACACGAAATTTGCTATCAGGTTTTTAATATAATTGAATGAATAAAAAAAAAAGACGGTCACTACTTAGGCAGGGAACAATGAAATGAATATGGATCGCCCTCTTTTTTTGTGTTTTACAAGAGTGCAATGAAGAAATGAAAAATTCATTTTTTATATATTCATTCAAAATTATAATTATAATTTTTTGTGTTCTTAGATACTTCGTGGCTAAAGTTATTAACGTATTTTTGTTTTCAGCAACTGTTATATATTTACTTTTATTTTGTAATTATAAATCATTATATACATATAGTGTGTCATTCTAGAGACCTTAATTAACTATAAAATATATGATATATGTATGTATTACATTTCTACTATAAATTATTTAAGATTGATTAACAATTTCATCTACAAAATATTTTCTTACAAATATTAACTATCCACACCCTAATATTCATGTTTAAGTATTTTTCATTTTAATTCCATTTAAACCCTAATTGAGGACGTAAAGGGTTCATATATAAATCCTTTTGCACATTAGGAAAAAAAAGCGGACGCCAAAAGAAGATATCGTTCCATATTCATTTCAGTTTTCCTGTGACTCAGGATTTAAAAAATAATAAAATATCTACGGAATAGAAAATGCATTCTTTAAAACGGCCAGCTAAAAAGTACAAACGATTTACATCAAATTTGGTTATTAAAATTTGAAATATTTTATGTAAATGACATTGTCAACTTTATTTGTTTTACTTTTTATAAAAGGTTTTATATATTTTAAGAAATGGATATTTCTTTGCAAAATGCAAAATACATTTGCACAATAAATTTCAAAAAGTGAAACTAATGTCAAATTTAGAAAATATGGCATATTTAACAGGAACAGGAACTTAAACTTAATATTTTTCCTATTTCTTAAGAACGTATAATTTTTTAAGTGTGTTTGTAGTATATGATTGATGCGACCTCCATCGTTGCTTGTTGTTGATCTTTTTTTTTTTCTAAACCTTGTTCTTAAGTCTCTAACTACAACTACTAACTACAACATCATGTAGTTGAACCCGAAGCGTGCCAGCATTTCGCTTCATTTGGAAGGGAAAAGGTGTATGGTCATTGGCCATTGCCATTGTTAAAATACTTCAATGTGTTCAATTCTTCTGTTCACTACACGATCAAGCAGTACAAAAAAAACCAGAAGTGTCGATAACAAGCCTAGGAGCGGTCGCCCGAGGTCCATGAAGAAACTTAGGTTCACCTAAGAAACGAGGTCGAAGATCAACCGCAAAAAGAAGCGCTCCATAAGAAAGATGGCTCATGAGGATGATATGTCTCGAGAAACCATGTGTAGTGTGGAAAATGAGGACCTGAAGAGGATGCCGTACCCTATACTAAAGTGGTAGCTTCTCATGGAGTCCGCAATGACCAAGAGGTTGACATGGGGGAAGTTTCTTTTTGAAATTCCCCAATTCTTGTACGTACGTTTCAATTCAATCAATCAACTGTGGAGCTGACTTACAAAAGCCACAACAACTGGGTGCTGGGTTGGAGCATCTGAGAGCTGTAGTTTCCATAAATGGTAGCCATATGGAATGAACTGACACCCAAATTTAATGAAAATTTAACGGTGATTGCAGTGGCGTAAACAAATGTTTAGAGAAATACATATGTTTATACCTTCTTGCTTGTTGAAGCTGTCCTTGGAAATTTCTTAATACAAATATGTAAGTATATTTTACAAGTGTATCACTAATAAACATCAGTTATTTTAATTACTGACAATTATTATTTGATGTTAATAATTCTATTAAAATTATGGATTTATTACTTATTTACATATGATGGAACTCTAGACCTTTGGATTATCTTATATGCTACATAATATTTTTTGATTACTTATTCTCTATACAAAAGTCAATTATTACCCCATTAATGTAATCGTATTGATCTGCAACCATTGAAGGAATATTCAAGTAATGCATTATGCTCGTCAAAAATACTCTAAATTATTAATCTCCTTTTAATTTTTTAACATTTGCACGACATACAAAAAATATGTGTGTAAGTAATTTTTATGCTGATTGTAAAATAAGTATTTAATTGGTAGATCTGATATTGTTTGATTAATTATTTTTCTTCAAAAAAATGATGGTCAAAAGTTTTCATTACTTAAAAATCAGTCATACGAATAATGCAGACAAAAATGATAAGTTTTTTTTTCAACATTATTTCTTTTGACTCTGCTAATCAGTTTTATTGTTCTATATTAGTTTTATTTCATTGTACTTGTGTTTGAATTTTCGTCATGATAATTATAATTTATGGCTAAATTAGTTATAATCATATTCATGCAAATTATTTCCACGTTGTAACAATAAATAAAAATCAATAAAAAATCACAATTTTCTCCTTCAAAAAATTCAATCCGATCCAATATTACTCTATTATCTCAAGGTTGCGTGTTTTCAAGCAAAAAAGTTCCGTATTTTGAACAAAAATTCCAAGTAGAGGTCGCATACATCTTAATTTACGTAAGACATTAGTTGTCTTCTTCTCATTGGTTAAAATCCTACTCTTTGAGGTTTCGTTATTTTTCAGTCATGTTCAACACTTTATTTTGTTAACTATAGTCTTGTTCTATAATATTTGGAGGTTAATATTTTACTCAGCAATTCTTAGTTGCTCAATTTTAAGGTGTACATACATTGATAAAAATCGGGAGTCATTGATACTAGTGAGAATAAATCTTAATTATTTAAATTATCCCATTTTTGAAGCCCAACTCTAAGCCCTGAGTCTTGCTGTTCAAAAGCATCGTGTCAGCTGCTGAGGATTTACACATTTAAAAGGAAATTTATTGATTTATTTATCTGGGGACATTGTATTTGTTATTCTATTCTGTTTCATGTGCCGGCCTTTAATTTTAATTTGTGCTTAATTAATTATTAATATAAAATATACGCTAGTCGTCAACTTCTATTTCTGACATGATCCTTGAGTTTTAAATCTGATCTAAATTACCTTGTGCATTGGACTTCCTAAGGCTAAACTGATCTCCTGTTTGATTCTCCAGATTCCAGGACGGACAATGCAATTCTCTGCCACACTCCTCTCTCTCTTTTTCCTCTTTCCTCTCATCGTCCTCTGTGACCGGAACCTATCTCCAAAGAAACATGCCAAAGACTCGGCAAAGCTACCCCCCTGCGCGGGATGTGCAGCTCTCGTGAATTCATTTAACCGTGGGTTAGAGCGGACGTCCCGTGGTAAACTCGAGGGTGGCGACGCAGCTTGGGAAGAAAAGAAACAAAAAGAGGGATACTCTAATTCAGAAGTTCGATTTGTGGAGATCCAAGAGTCGCTCTGTCGAGATATTGAGAGGGGAGAGATTCAGTGCCATGATAATCATCATCATTGGGAGGAACATTTAGAGAGTTGGTGGGCATTAGGAGAGAATCGCCAAGGAAAGTTGTGTTTTTAAAATCTACGTGCTTACATAAGAATCTTTCTTTCTCTCCATTTCTCGAACAGGATTCCAATAAATTCATGTATCATTCCTCTCTTACAGATCTTAAGCAATACCTTTGTGTCGACAAATTGAAAGTATGTTGCCCTGAGGACACATATGGACCGGATTGTAAGTCTTGTCAAGTCATTGACTCAACATCAGGAAAAGTTTGCTCAGGCAACGGAAAATGTAAAGGTGCTGGTACCCGGAAGGGTAATGGGAAATGTGCATGTGATACAGGCTATGCTGGACACAGTTGTTCCATATGTGACGTTGGATATTATCAATCCTACAAGAACGAGGATACGTCCTCGGATTTGCTTCTATGTAGTGCTTGCCATAAAGGATGCAAAGGACATTGCACAGGCCCTGGCCCCAAAGCATGTGCAGCTTGCCGTAGTGGATACACCATGGATACAGAACATGGATGTACGGATATAGATGAGTGTGCAATAAGTACTCCATGCACCGGAAACAAGTTCTGTGTGAATACAGAAGGAACATTTAGGTAGAATCGTTTTTCTTCCTCTTCCTATGTATTTTTTATCTTAAACTCAAACATTAATTGCAGGTGTATGAATTGTGACAAGTCGTGCAAAGGTTGTCAGAGTGACGGCCCAGACTCTTGCATCGAATGCGCTGAAGGCTATCAAAAGAATGATGGTGGTGTTTGTATATCGGACGAAACTGCGGGTAGGATATTCACAATTTCCAATTCACGATTCTTAACTTACATCGGGCTTATTGTGGCGGCTTGTATCATCTTTCAAAGATCACCCATCGTTTCAGGGATACTTGGAGTCATTATTACTTTCTATGTTTCTCTATCTGAATACTATTTGTCTGGGGCAACTGGGGAGCTACGGCCCATCAGCTAAGAAATAACCCTGTAAAAAAACTAACTAGCTTTCTCTTTTATATACTTATTAATTATTTATGCAAACGCAAATTTCATTCTTTAAGTTACTAACAGACATAATTTACTTTTATATTAACAGTGGTGGATCTTGATGATAATATTAATCATACTTTAATTACTAATCCTTTTCAGTTGTCCTTCTCATCTTTCTTATGTCAATTATGTTTCAATAGTCATCGTTTTTATGTTTTCTTGATTAATTAATTATATTTTCTTGCAGTTCTTTTTTTTCTTTCTAAAAGTGAATGAAACGTTATTATTTCTTATGAACTTTTGACATATATAATTATTATTTTTATCTTAGTTTTCAACATTTAGTATGTTATATTATTATTTGTTATAGGTAAAGAATCAATAAAAGACATGAAAACTGAGTTATAATAATACAAATCTGGATGTAATGGATGTCAGAGCTTATTAATTTTGTTGTTGTTGATTTGATGGATTTTTCACCTTCTCCATCATAAGTGAGAAACCATTTCTTTGTTCTTTTTAGTTTATCACCTGATCATATAAATTTTATTAATAATAATTCATTGGAATTGAATAACATCATAATATCAATATTTGTTAAGTTTTTTTCATTTAAAAAAAATTACCTTTAATAAAGTGTGAGTGTCTGGATCAAAGTGAAATACTTTTTTGAATGAAATGTTGAATACAACTGAGGGCAAGGGTTCTTGGAAGAGAGGATATTGGGTTGATTCCATGTTTACAGATGATGCTTGAATGGCCCATCCCTTTGTACTTACAAAGTCATTATCTGCTACTGTTGAGTTTTTGGCATTATATTCGACCTATGTACCATAGAAGAAAAAATATAATTAAGGTTTAGTAATGCTTTGACAAAATACCCCTACCTTATAATGCTGATTTCTCCAAGAACCGAATTTAAGTGCACAGGTCTGTATTCCAAAGGGATATTTTTCAAAATTGGGTTTGCAATTACTACTACTGTGCATAGAGAGAAGGTAAATTATATCACCATTGGACTTGACGATCCCGATCTGTGTATTGTGAATGGAATGACTTGTTTTTTAAGCCACAAATTTAACTTTAACTTATGTATGATGTTGACTACCTGTCGATGAATGAATTTCTCAACTCTTGCATTCAGGAGTATAACCTCTGGAGACCAAACCTTGGAGAAAGGAAGCTCAATGGAGTCAATGTCCTCAAAATCCTCAGGATTCCATTTATATCGTTGATCATTCCATCTTAACGTAATGAGTCCATCCACCTTCAATTCCCCCTCACCAAAATTCAAATCTAAGGACGTAACTTCCAAACTCAAATCAATTTCTGTTTTATTTCGCTTTATGGGGTTGTTCATTTGATCGTTGAGGGATTTATATATTTCCAGGTATTTGAGAAGGTCATGACGGGATTTGAAGTTCCTTTCGTGGCTTTGTGGAATGAGAATGGAGTAGATAATGAGGCTAAAGAGTAGAGTCTGACATGGTGTTGTTGCTGAGTACATTGTTTGGACACAGTGTTTCTCTCAAGACTGATTCAAATTTGAATCATCTTCCTCTGCTCCTCTTCCCCCTCCTTGGCTTTATGTATGTATTTATGTCCAACAATTGAGTTAATCTTAAATAAAATACAAGGTCTCATAAAAAACAATAAATAATATTATTTTTCAAGATAATATGACACAATTTGTCAAATAAGCCTTCATTTATTCAATGCATGTGTATTAAGTGAGGAAAAAAGAGTTACAATTGGCACTTTAAATTTAAGTACACATTACATCTTTATAAATCGCATACTCTCATCTCTACCTTAGCAACTCAAGAACTTACTCCATAAAACCTTGAAAGGAGAATAATCAAATTAAAGCCGGACTTGATCATTGGGTAATTGACATAAAGAAGTGTATCTACAATATATGCCCAAATTTTAAGATCGGTTTCTCATTTCCATTCTTTAAGTATCAGATTAATTGTTCAGTTATTATATGATTTTTTTTTTTTTTGTAAATACTTAGGGAAGAGCAGAGCTAGTTTGGCGCACTTTTCAAAATTTGGTATATTGCTCCGTTTGTTTAAGTGATATTGCTGAGATGATGGGAGTATACAATGTAAGAACTTATTATAAATTGAAGAATGTCAGTTAGTCTCTTATACTAGGGCCGGCCTTAGCTATTGTGTGGTTTTATGCAAAAGTGATTGCTTAAGGCCTAAATCCCATTCGAAAGACTAGATTTTCAAAAAAAAAAAAAAAAAAAAAAAAAAAAAATCAGAATCAAATTTAGATATGGAAGATTAAAATTGGTAAATTGTGCGAAGACGGCATTGGATCCATGGGATTGTCAAAAATTATTGAATATATAATACTAATGATTATAAATATACTAACTTTTTGCGGAGGGTGTGTCTTGCTCTTTTATTTGTACCCTGACTGTTCTACTATTGATAAGGCTTTAAATTAATTAATCCACTCATTACGACAGTAAAAAAATAATTTCACAGATTATTTTTTTTTTTATTATATCAAATTTATTATTAATTAATTATTATCAATATTTGCTTATCTGATTTGTGAAGCAATTCAATAAGATGGCAAATTTGCCGTTATTTTCACAACGATAAGTTTTTAAGATAAACATTCAACAATAAAACCTCAAAAATAGGTGCTTATTATTTTTCTTCAGAAAATAATCCCTTTATGTGTTACCTTCTGTGGCAGATGTTGAACAGTATTTTTAAGACAATTTATGCATTATGTTCCATCTTTTTTCTACAATAATTGATTATAGTACTCATGTATATATTTGCATTGCTCATTATTATAGTCTTTGTGATTTTTATTTTTTTAATATCTGAATAAATTGTTTTTTGCAAGGGAGAGAATGGATTTGTAAATGATCTTATCACTTTTGAATTGAGCTAAATATAATTATTCATAGAATCATAATCAAATACTTAAAGGTGTGTTCTCCATTCTAAAGAGATTAATACTACATATAATATTTGTTACATAACGCTAGACTGTCTATGTACAATGTTGAGGTGTAATATAATATTTATAAGAGGCTTTAAAATTCATGTTTACCCCACCTACTGCTACAGATACACTCACAAAAGGAAGTTCTTTGACATTCTGTATGCCTTGTCTAAGATTTTCTTGAGTTTAAAGATGACTTTAACATTTTTCAACATTGAACTCCTGATTAATTGATTATTATTTTCATCAAATATATCTACATGTTTTTTTGGACATTACTATTTATAGGACAGTAGCTCCTTGTACTACGAGCTTGAGCTATGTGGGAGAAGGGAATCAAAACTAAGTTTGATCTTGGTTCTCTAAATAAAAGAACTACTACCCCCAACAGTGACAATTAGATAATTAACTTTCAATGTGTCCATGATTATAAGTCTCAATTCCTCAACTGCAGTCTTGGAGTTCAAGTCAGGGCTTGTGGATTGCGAACCTTTTCGCCACGTAACTGAGATCCACATTTATATTCAAAATATTTCAAATAAATTAATCCCCCCTTTAGGATACTTATTCGCTCCCTTGGTCATATAATTATCAATTACTTAAGTAAATCGTGTCTATCTTTTACTGGCTCCACTTCTTGAATTCGTAATCTGAAGAATGAATTTTCTTTTTCAAAGCTGTTGTTATTATTATTTAACTCCTGAGTAGTAAACTTCCTTTCCTACTGCATTCAATTATATTCAAAACCTGATTGAACATTCGTGTGTGCTCATAAATGATGGAGAGTAACCTAGAAGATTTATTGCGGAGCTATAATTGTAAGTCCTTGCTGGACACAGAGTAGAATTGGGGATCACCATCGGAGTAATTGTTGCCATTGTCCTTGCTTATTTCCTTCTCCCCCTCGGCCCTAGTCACAGATGATTGTAGCTGATCTAATGAAGTATCATAACAGCTTAGCTGTTATCTTTTAGATCATTATTCAAATTGTCAGGGGTACCATGTTGATTCTCGGTTGTTTTGTTTTTTTAAGTTGCCCAAAATACAAATATTTTTCATCATTAGTTATATAGTGTACGTTAATTTTCGACTCTGAGTAGAATAGAAGATCGAAAACGGATGTCCTTGCTTGATACGGAGTGGGACTTTAGTGTATTTCCTTTTTCTCATAGCTATTCAAATGAAACGGCATGAAAAGTATTTTATAATGTTGTGTACAATTTTTATTACACACAATCCAACTTAAATCTTTTCAAATTTGTCAAAATAAATATTCGTTGTCAAAAAATTGTATTTTTTCTTGTCACTATATGAAATTAAAAATATATAGGGAAAGTTGTCAAATTTTTTCCCTAAAAAAAGGATATATATCAAATGTGTTTTACTAAAAAAAGATCATTAAAAACTATTATGTTCCTTCAAGTTTTGTCAACCCCCTCCCCCCAAGACACATCCTAGTAACGGCCCTGGTGTTGTTCAACTGCACTCTGTACCTTATAATACCAAGAGTTTGGGGAGACAAAAACAAAACCAGGACATTGAGGAATCGAGAAAGAAAGAAAATAGATTGAATTTATAAGAAAAGGAAAATGTTAATATAGTTGCTTTAGTTTTGGTCATGGCAATGAGGCCAAGTCTTTGAGAAAATACCCAGAATATTGAGAACCACATCATTAATTTCTCATTTTAAAGTGAATAAAAACTTGTATGTCTTAAATCGTGTCAACTATCTTATATGATAAGTCTCATTCCAAATGAAAAATGTCTCTTATTTATTTACTTTCTACCCATGGCGATAATCAAAGCCTATATAAATGTTTTTATGCGTTAAAATTTGTACTTAAGTAACATAAACTTTCTTTTTTTACTAACGTGAATTCCTTAGATAACTTTGAACAGAGGCACTAGCTTTGATAACCAGGATGACGGCAGTGGTAATTAAATGATTTGATTTGAATTTATTCCTTTGCCAGTTTTGGAGGCTCTAGTCCTTCTACACTTTGGCTAGTGAAGTTCAAAGTTAACAAATGAACAACTTAAGTAAACTTCAAGTCCACATCTCTGCTATAAAGTCACAATATACAATAATGGTTACCCTTGAGATGACGGGCTCTTTTGAGAGGTTATCAAAGATAGGTGACCAAATGATCAACTCACGGATGCACTCAATAATGATTTAGAAAACGAATACTTTATGTCCAAAATACTCGCAATAAGATGTATTACTGTGTATTTTTAATAAATATATAAACATGCTTGTTTTGATTTTTAGCATGATGTTGCAATTGACCTATTGCCATCTCTCTATATTAAGGGTTACTTATCATATATATTATGATGTCGTCAACATTCTTAGACTCTCATATCATTTCCTGAGATCCGAGAAATAAGCTCCATGATGATTAATCATTTGGATGTTTTCCTGAATAGAACTAACTCCGTATTGTAAATTATTTTTGATATTTATATTTTGCACACACCTTAACATGGTAAAATATATTTATTATCGCCTTTCTAAAGTTTAAACTAAAGGATAATTTTTGAAAATTTCTAAAAGTCGTTGATACGCCTAATTTTTTTAGGCTCTTAGCTTTCATATAATATATCGCATATATTTAAGTAATTATGTGGATACAAATATATCTGATAGCTGATTTGATGGTAGTGCTATGGTCCAATTGGAAAATTGCCGACATCGTAAGGATAAACATTTGGACAAGGTTGTACCCAGTTTAGCGGTTCTATTGGTTCCGGTCTCGGTTCTTTTTAAAAAAGGGGTGTCACTTGAAAATTTGGACCCAGGAAATGATATTCCATACAAGCAGGGCCGCAGCTACCTTATGTGCAGAGTGTGTTGTACCCCAAGTTCATACAGGGGCCCTGAAAACTCGTATAAAGGGGGTCTCAGTTTAAAATGTATTAGTGTAGGGGGAGCTTTGCCCAGTGAAATTTGGGAAACCCTGGCTTAAGAAATATTATAGGGGCCTGACAAGGTTAGTAGCGCACCTGGATCCATAATCTACCCCACTCCTTCCCTTTTGTATTTACACTGTATGGTGCCTAAAAACCCCTTTCCAGATCCATAAGAAGCTTTTAGCTATTCGGAAATAAGATACAATTGTATCACCCTGAATTTCAACTAATATTCTAAATATCAATCTGATACCTCTCAACTCATCCTCCCTAATAGGCTGATAGTTAGTTAGTCGGCCGGCGATGCGGGCTTTACAATTAAGAATTGCAAAGTCTAGAGCCCATGTTACCTCAGAAGTTCCACCCTTCTTCTTTAAAATTCCAAAAAGAACAAGACCTGTAACATATTTTTCTTCCCCATTCGTCAGCCCTTTAAGATTTATAGATACAAAATGTTTTAGGATAAAGATGGAAGCGTAGTCCACAAACGCATGAAGTGTGTTATTATATATTTTTCCACAGTCCTTGCAGGGCCTAGTATATTTAATACAATCTGTGGAGATTTGTTACTGCAAGGTAAACTTTTTATCATCATTTATTCCCCTCAGAGAAGACACAATTTGTCTTTTACAACCCATAGGGAGGCCCAAGCGCTTACTATGCAGCTCCCAGAGTCCATTCACATCTGCATCAAAATTTAGGGGGACCATCTTAACGCGCCACGGGTATGGCATTGGATAATATTTGGAAGAGTTAACAGGTGGAAATCTTATTCTACCATCGTTGAGCAATTCTTCTCAATTTAAATTATGAACAGTTAAAATATCTCGTGTGATTGCGTGTTCTTTTAAAATTGAGGGGTCCTTTAAATTTCTAAAAAAGAACTTTCTATTTATATTTTGCCAAATTATATCAATGGTTGAGTCATTCCTAAATTCAGGGAGGAGCATCCAAATAATTCTCTGAGCTGAGTCCCAAACTGGAGAGATCAAAGATGTAATTTTGTTGGTTAGATTAGTCCCCATCATAATCTAAATGTACAGTTTTCGGTTCGTTATACTTCTTCTCCATTCTACTGCTGGATTTCTTGAAATATCCACAAAAAAATTAAGAGTACATTTTTGGGACAATACGAGATAGTTGGGCTACTCCACCACCTATATGGGAGTTAGGTCTTTTCATGGCTTCGATATAATTCTTATAAAACAAACAATTAAGACATTTGTCTTCTTCTAAAATAGCTTTTTCAGCTAGTTACGGACTTGATGTAGCCTTATATAAAATTAAAGGTATTATCAAATTGTTATAAAAGTCAACTCTTTTTTGAAGGTTGAATCTTTTCCAAAAATCAATTATTTTGTTGACGGAGGTCCGAATTTCGTTCCAGTTATCTTCATGAATACCACTGCTATCCCATTTGATACTCAAAATTTCCACCATTTTTCTAACTTTGCAACTTCCGACTTTAAGATCCTCTTCAGACTTCCAGGAGCCCAAAGGTAAAATAGAGGTTTTATTTTTATTCACAGGCAATCCTGTTTTTTCTTGAAACTTCCGAAAATAATTAAGTAAGACTTTTATTCTGGCAATTAGCTGAGACTCAGAATTCGCGTCCACGGTTAAAGATACATCATCACCATACAAATCAATAATATGCTGAGATACCTCAAAGCCTCTGTACCTCTTTGTATCACCTAAAACGAGTTCTTCGAATGCAGCTATGAAAAGAAGTGGAGCCGAGGGGCATCCCTGATGACAGCTCTTTTCTAAGATGATTGGTTTGTTTTCTAGTCCATTCAATGAGATCGTTGAAGTGCCGTTATATAGCAGGGCACAAACGGGGTTAAAAAACCGATTCGGAAGTAACTTTTACGGATCTAAGAATTTGCCAATGTGAAATAAAGTCGAAAGTTTTGCAGAAGTCTATTGCTATTATTGCTCCAAACTTCTTCCTACTTTCCATTGTGTCAATTGCTGCTTGAATATTACGTGAAACAACAGAAATTTTCCTATTCTTTAAAGCCCTTTTTGTTCAATCCCCCCAATTTTTTTGTTGAGAATTGGTTGAATCTGTTTAGCCAATACTCCAGAGAGAATCCTATATGATTCATTGAGAACCGTAATTGGTCTCCAATGGCTATAGTTTGTCCCATCTCCTTTTTTCGGAATCAATGCAATTCTTCCTTTTGTTTGTGATTTGAGTAGTCGTCCAAATTTTTCAATAGAACGTCTAATTTTTAAAATATACGGAACGACTTCATCGCTAAAATTCGAATAGACTTTACCCGAGACTCCATCTCGACCACAGGCTTCATCTCCCTTATAATACTTTCCTATAAAGTTAGATATAATATCTTCGGAGAAGATATAGTTCCCTTGAAACGTGGAAATTACATTTCTTTTCAGAAAGTGACCTCTTTTTGTGCCAATAATGTTTTGAAATGGGAATGAAAGTAGTCTAACACATCTACAGGTTTATTTATAACTTTTCCTTCATGAATATTTTTTTTAATACCGGGGGCAGAAAATCTGTCTTTTTAAAAAAATTTCTTAAGTCTTCTTTACGCAGACCCTTCTAGCTCAACTTTTTCTTTCACTTCGGCCTCAGCAATTTCAGCAGTTCTAAAGAATCCACAAAATACGTGCGTGCAAAAAATGGATCCATTATTGAGAACATTATCCACTTGACTGGCGTATAACCTTGTTTCTTTCCTATTTTCCAAAAGAAACTGTGAAGTCGTTGAATGAATTATTTTTATGAGCTTTTGAGTGGATTGGTTGGATGAAAAAGTGTCATTAAAACCTCCTATCAATTCTTTTTTTAATTTCGTTTTGTATTTATCGTCTTTAATCAACCATTTTGGTATACTTAATAGAGAAATTTTATAAGGTTTGTGTAATTCCAAGCAGATCAATCATGATCATGATCAGAGGAAGGTTCAGGTTTATAAAATGCTTTTTTAAACATATGAGCCAATTTAGGAGAAATCAAAGCCAAGTCAATTCTGGAAGACTGATTCCCTCTCCTCCCAGAATTATCCTCTTCCGGACTGATTTTTTTTTGTTAAGTCAACAAGATTGAACTTAAGAATTATATTTTGTAGAGCAGTAAGGTTTGGATAGTGTGAATTAAATTTATGGAGATCAACATTTAAATCCCCAATTAGCAGGAACGATGTTGAATCCTTTATTTGGTTCTTAAAAATTGCTTGAAAAAGGAAGTAAACCTTTCATTCGACCCACAGGCATTTATACGACTGAACCCCATCCCATTTAAAGAAATTCGATTTTATGCCCATCGTTTTTGTAGGAGAACTTTTTAAAACAGGAAACATTTTTGATTTTCTTTCAAAAAGAGTTAAGACTCCTCTATTAGATACATTTTCACTAAAGAAACAATGAAATCTTTTAGGTAAGCATATGGGACAGTTATTATAGCAAGAAGAAGAGATCTCTGATTTAATATCCTGAAGACAAACGATGTCAGGATCCAATGACATCAAGTGATTCATTACTGCATGTCTAAATCTTCTATCTTAACCTCCTATTCCATTTAAAAAAATTATTCTATTGATGCCCATATTCAATTTTTGTTCCATGGAAGTTTTATTAGGAAAGAAGACCACAATTTGGGTCTGTATTTTTTTTTTGATAGCTTCATTTTATAATAATGTAAAAAATCAATAGAAGGATAACAGGAGTGGTCCACTAACTATCAAGAAGCACCAGACTCAGAGCTTTTTGACTGTTTTTTCTCTCTTATAGGGGAAAGATATGTATCCGGTTTACTTCTTTTTCCCACAGAAGAAGCACGAGTACGACTTTTCAGAATTGTATGGACGTCTAAGTGAGGATTTGGATTTTTTTTTTTTTTTTTTTTTGGCTTTCTACTTTCTTCATCATTCGTCAGATCATTTTCTAAAAGAGAACATTCGTTTCCCCTATCTGGATAATTGATATGCACTTGTTCTATATCATCATTTGCCGGATCATTGCTTAGTCAGTTTGGGTTTCACCAACCTCTTCAATTTGTTTCTCGGATAGAAGATCTTGATAAATTCTGGAAAACTTATCTTTATCTTTTTCTTCTATGTACAGTTCGGGTCTCACTAACCTCTTCAACTTTTTTTTCGGATAGAAGATCTTTATCAATTCTGGAAGACTTAGCTTTATTTTTGTCTTCTACCACTTGGGCCTCCTTATTCTCTACAATTTGTACTTCCAGTGGAAGACGTTCTTGCATGGCTTTTTGAGAGCCCTTTCATATTCAAAAGTTTTAAGTCGTTTTTCCAAGCAATAATGCTTCATATGTCCAAAATTAAAGCATCCTTGACATTGAAGTTTCACTCCAGAAAACTTTAGCTTAATTAAATTTCCTTGCACTGGTAAGATTTGAGGTATAGACGAAGCATCAGCTACAATTCCCACGATGTAGTCACTGTCACGCCAAATCTCCTTATAACATTTATATTTTCCCTCCGCTTTGTTGGGATAGTGATTTATAATTTCCTCAAATTGCTTCATCCAAGAACTGTTTTCCCTTCCAAGGTAGTATTATTTGATGTAATGTACGAATTTGATGCTTCTATTATTAATTGGCTGCATGAGTAATGAATACTGCAAAAATGACTACAGCCATGAATGAAGAATGTTCCGTGGAAGTAAGAAAATGGGATTTATTAATTTAGCAAATAAATCGTGCTGGCCTGGTATACTTTTTGGTTGTGTATTCGTCATTTCCTGTTTAAAATTATTAATGGAAATCAAAATGCCATGTGAATTGATCGCTTTTTCCAAATTTGTTACTTCCAAAAATAAAACAGTAGTCAAATTCTCATAAATGTATTAGGATTAAAATGTAATGAAGGGAATTAATTAGGTACAAGGATATTGAAAGGAAGCTATGTTTTTGCCTCAGTTTGTTTGACTGTTAGTCACCAGGATCACGCCAAAAGTTACAAATCGATTTTGATCTAACTTGGTATAAGGATTGTTTATGATCACAGTAAAGGGGCCATTAAATTTTGAGAGGTCAAAGGGTTAATGTCAAACTGGCACAAAACATTAGAAATACACAATCGACAATAACTTTGGAGTATATTGAAGCATTGAGCTCAAATTGATGACATTATGTATTTTTAAAGATGCTTATTTTTGTAAAAATATTCAAGGTAAAAGAAGTATAATCGACCATCATTTTTGAACAAATTGATGTACAGAGCTGAAGTAATCTTTTGAATAAAGAAATAGTGTTGACTAAGCGTGCCGACATCATCACTACTACAAATCAAATATGGAATCATCTCTAAAATAAATTATTGTTATTATAAGTAAGTTTGGAATAAAATTCATATAGTTGAAAACTAATGATGGATTTCTTTGCACTTTGTGGCACACAGTACATATACAAATATAACACATATTAAAGTATGAATGCAGTAGCTATTAATTTTCATTATATTAAAAATGTTCAACTGCGTAAATTTTCGACTTTAAAATATAGAATAAGTGATATTTCATTTAGGGAAAAATACCATAGGCAATCTACAGAATGCCTATTTTAGTTTATTTTTATTTTTTTTAATTATGTGTCTGAAATTAATAATAAGTCAAATTTGAAACGTTAAAAATGTATTAAATCTGGTCCAATGAAACTTAAATTTAATAAAAAAACTGAACTTTGATAAAATATCTTTTGTCAAAATGTACTATTAGTAAAAACTTTAGTTATTAATAAGTTGAACTTTTTTATTTTTTATTTAGATTTTAATTATAATAATCTATAATTGTTTAAGCAAGTATTGGGTCAACTTTAACTTAATACATAAAAAGTTTGCATAAATTAAAGGTTGCGTGGCTTGGCCTCGAAAGGTATATTTTAAAATATTTTTCATGTTATCTTCTCTACATATTAGTCATTGGGAATGTCCCTGGGTTGAGTGTCTCATATAGGGCGCCGCTTCATGTTTAGTCCTTCTCTTATATTTTTAAGATTTATACTTATTACGTCACAAAATTTGGGGATGCTTTATAAACTTTTTTCTAATGAAAATAGTGTCTCTGACAAGAGTTGTAGTAAATATGACCTACCGGTATGACCCCCCCCCCTCCGAAGTATAACCATTTATTTTCCTAACCTGTAATCATTATTATTTGACTCTTCTCTACTAAAGTATTAAATATCAGGTGCAATCTACATATTGTGTGGTGATAACATAAACGTAAGCTGGGATTTTTTTTGATGAAACAGAAAAAACCGCTCTATAAGTTTTTTACTTCAATGAAAAACAAAAGAGGATGTTTCAAAGAGTCAAATACAATATTAAACCATTGAAAAACTGTCCAACAAGTTATTAATATGATTGATATTTCTTTCAATTTTTACATGAGCATATTATATACAAGTTCAGTCAATTTGATCGTGCGGTATTTGAACTTTAAATTGATTTTTGATATCTTCAATATAATCATGTTCAGTTGGTGAGGCTTGTTCTTAATCAGCTTATTCCTTTCTACTTTTCGTTATTTTTGCAACGTGAATACTTATGCGCTCTTCTTTAAAAATAATTTACACGTCATGACGTCTCAGTATCTTTTATGATCAGTGTTACCAAATAGACGGTTTTGGTCAGGTTCAGTATACCTTACAAATCGCAGTTCCTAAGGAATTTATCACTTGTTTGAATTAATATAAATTATAGTACTTATGTCAACGGATACGTTGATCATACTTTCGCAATATTGAAAAAAAGTATTCCAACTTGCTTTTATGTTATGGCCACATATATTTAAGTAGGGTTATTGTTCCTATGTGCATATTTTCTCATTTATATGGATATTTTCCATAACGAATCATTATTTTTGGTCCTATATGTATGTGATCTTGAACGGATTTATAAAAAGGCACAATTTGACAAGTACTTATAAAAGATATGCGTACTCATCCTATATATAAAATACAGTTTGTGTGTCCTTTATGTGCGCTCAAACTATTGAACCTAGGAGGCTGAAATTTTGCGTAGGTCCCCCTTTTGAATCTGCTCATGTTAAAATGAGGGTGCCAATTTTCGGGGGGTCATATAAGAGGGCTTATTCTCTAACCAAAACACAAAAAATGTTTTTTGTAGCTGAAGGTATCTGTTGAGTGTTGAGCTTTAAATAATAAAGTTACCGGTGTGTCAAAAAACAACTGCACGAATAAGTACGTTTTCTAAATTTATTCAAAATCAAAAAAAATATGAGCAAAAAAAGAAATTAGTGAAAATTTTCTCTTTTTTTTAGGTTTAAAAGAAAAAGATTTTCAATATAGTATTGGATTTGTAGATAAAAGTTTGTTGAAATTTGTCTATAAGTTTAACAGATAAAAATTAATTTTTAACTGACATATCTATCCTTTTCTGAATATTTTTTCAATTTTTTCCACTTATTTTTCATTAAACGTCAATTACAGTATTTTTGATTTCCAGAATATTTTATTAGATAATTTATGCAATTTTTGGAAAAATGAACCAGTTATCACGTGTTAATTTATCTCTCTGTCATTAATATGCACACACACACACACTTGATTACACTTTAAAGTTTATATGTTCTTTCCTCTAGAATGAAAGAATAATGAGAACAACTTTAGAAAATAAATAAAAAAACATATATTCAGGTAGCAACTACAAAAATCAGGGACATCCTCCTTTATAAGTAGCGTTATTATCATTTAGGCTCATGAATATTACACATATTCATTTACAAAAATGTCCTATCGAGGGTGTGCGACATGTGAATGATGGAACATATTTGGGTTACATGTTTTTTGATTAATTATTATTTTAATCGTCATCTCACCTCATTCCTTAGAGTCTCTTTACGCAGTCCTAGATTCATGCTTAAAGTTGACATGTTTGTTATGAAAAAACCACCTATAAAAATGAGAAAAGGATAATAGTTTTTCCATGTTCTCTTTTTTTTCACTATTTAATAGATCGTCGTGGTGTTAACTTTTCTCTTTCAAGTAAGCATTCTTGCCTATTTTTGGTTTTCCTTTCAAACATATTAACTCTACTCATGAATATAATAAAAAACAATTTTTTGGATCTAAATTTGGGGCACCCCCTCCAAATCGAGATCCCAGGGGGTCTGTTCCCATTTTTTTAATAAGTAGTAGTATTTATGGGCATATAAATGATGGTTGGCCCTCAAAAAAAAATCTGTGAAGACGGCACTGATTTGAGGGTACATTTATCAGTACATTCGTGGAAGATCAGAACATTAGTTCATGTTTCCTACGTTAGAAGGTGAATTTATAATTTAATTACTAGTCGCTATCGTTAAACACTTTATCTTCAATATATATATATAACTTTTCATTACATGAATTATTTAGATAAATGAAACTTAGATTATGAAATAATTTATATGTGAGGGGAATACATATATCGCTCTCTCAACTTTACTGCAAAGAAAGAAATAAATAAAAAGACATAAATTACTTAGTTTGTTAGCCAACTAAATATTATTATGTCACTTTTTTCAACTGTTAAACTATTCTTGAATACTAGTAGTGATATCTTCACAAAATAACAAAAATTAATTCAAATTCTGTAGATCAACATTAAGAACAATATTAATTAGAAAGAAGAGTAAAGATATCAAGAGTGGACAAAAAATACCACGGAGCTATTAGTGTATGGTCTTTGATCCATGGGTATGAGTTAATCCTTAACATGAAACTAAATATTATGCAATCATGTTTGTATAATATTTTATTAGGAAAACGGAAATATTGCTTCCTAAATATGTGACAATAATATTTCTAATACATATTATTTATCTCTTCTTTGACTTAATCATGGAATTCTAGTGAGCTGGAATAATCACGTAGAATTTTGATTCCCATTTAATAGGAGAATATAGAAGGAGTGATTGTTTAAAAATAAGGAAGAAAATAGTCAATGTCATTTTTTACTCCATTCCTGCAAGAGGGGGAATAAAGAAACACAAGCTAAGCTACATGCAGGAGTATTCCATAGCTCTAGAATTCCATGATATAATCTACTGACATTTGTATGAACAATCAAAGTACTGGTAGTTCTAACTAAGGGCCAATAGGACCGGTTCTAAGATGGACTGGATCCAGACAAGATTATTAACCATGTACTGGCAATGCCCAGCTTTAGTTCGTACCGTTCCACCCCAATTCATTGTTTAACTATACAAAAATGAATTAAGTTCGTAGTTTTTCATACCAAGGAATCATTGTTTACTTTTAAGAAGTATTGATCGTAAAGTGTCCTTAGCACGGCATTATCTCGTTAACACAAAAATGTCCTATGTATTTTGTTGTCAGCTGTTAATTCCCTCTTCTCCCTTGATACGTCATGGCTATTTCATAATTTATTCTTTTTCATAAATACACAAAGTAATTTGTTACTCTATACATTTGCTCCGTTTCCAAAAGAACAGGAATACAATTTCCTTGTCCTTTATATAATATATATGTATATTAGCCATTTTATTATTTGTATGAAGATATTTTGGCTATTTCTTCACAGAAATAATATAATAACATATTATAACTACACTTTTAATAAAATATTACTAAGCAATATTATAATACGGTATTGAATAAAATATATGAAGATTTTAATAATATGTAATTTATTTTAAAAATTGTGAAATAATCATATGACAGTGATAGTTTGCGAGTAAATAGGATATAAATAATGGTTCGTACGATTAACTTATTTGACTACTACCGGATGATTTCGGCCCTTTTTTCTGTTTCTTTTTGGAGGAAAGGTTGCTATTAGATGTATCTGATAAAAATGCACTACTTGGTTTTTTAAAAGCCATTAATTCCTCATCTTTTGAATTACGTAATCTGTCCAGCAACCTTTTATCTACTTTGAATGCTATAGAAAATTATACAAAAACATATAATGTCTAATTATTTAGTACTTTACATATGTGCGTTTTGAGTACATTTTAATTCAGTACATATGGTTGAAGTTTAGAAGTATTTTAACGAAATGTCCTATAAAAACTTTCACTTGATTTTAGCATAATAAAATGTTTCTCCTTGCACAATTCCTTGAACAACTTATTCAAGGAAATGGCAAATTTTGTAATTCAAAAACGTTACGTTTAAAGTTCATGTACGAAAAAGGTCCTAATAGTACGCACAATATTATCCTTTTTATGACGGGAAAATGTGTGCTAAATTCAATATGTGGCATAGAAACATAACATAAAATAAATTGTTTGAGTTTGTAGGCTATTGTGTGAGACTCTGGAATGGGGATACTTTATTTAGTAAGAAATATGACATTTAAAGTAGTAAAAAATACACACAACTACTGAGTGATGAACAAGCTGATTTTTGTTGAAACTGGGGGCTGAAAATACATAGCCTTGTGGGGCCTGTGGGCTAGAGTTCAACTTTTAGTGTACCTACATACATTCAAAATAATGAACTACTTATTTTAAGTAATGTCGGTAATCCAAAAATATAACAGAAACAAAAGAGAACTCGACATTGCCAACAAAAAGTTCATTGGAGGAGGAATTTACTACATATAGGTAATATTAATTATAATTTCATGATTTTGGCCTTCATTCCACTCTTAAAACTATAAATAGTATGTACGCACATATCTAACATCCATAAAACAAACACACCTCTGGATAGAAAAGAGGTGGAGGAATAACTGATAAGAATGATATAACAAAAACTCAAATAATTATTAGTTTGCTTTTTTATACTCCAGATTACTCTGTTGATTCTCGACATAAACATTTTGGTTATTTCGTCATACATAGTTAAGTACTAGTAGGTATAATGTATATACGTAAATGTGCCTAATTACGTATCTTTGAATTGTAGTTGTATATAAATATGTTCGTACAATAGTTACATACACATAGGGAGAGGGGAATGATGCAATTTACATAATTAATTTAACCTTTATTAGTGAGTACATAGACGAACCATTCATAATAAATAACACTTATTATACAAACATAGTATCTAATCTAATCAAATCAATAAAATATTTAATTTAATTTGTTAAATAGTAATTACTATTAGAATGCATCAACCATTCAAGCGTTTTGGAGGTTAAGGACTTTTGTAATCTCAATCCTTGAACATTGTACATGGAGGATTATCCTACGGAAAATTGCATACAATTAAACAAAGTTTATAGTTATTTATCTACCAATCGTTCCCATCCACCAATGAGTCTGACCCATCTATGGATTTGTTGATAGTTTTCCCATCTAAGGATGGGTGAAAATAAAATATCCCTCTTAATTTACAAAATTGCACTTCAGGAACACAGGATTGGTGTATGATAATCTCAAGACCTCGAAAAAGGTTAAAACCACCACCGCCACTTCAAAAAAAATCCCTATAGAATGGTCTATGTTCAAGGTTAACCGATTGTGCAGAATAAACGTGGGGAATTGAGGCTGATTAAAGACCAACACCCCCGTTTCCAGACCCCTCCAACTTTAACAATACTTTTATACAATCATTTATAACATCTTCAACGGCCACTATCTATGTTCAACAGTTTTTCTGCAGATGGGAATGCTACATTAACCATTTGAAAATATCTCAATCGTTTTTAGACAAGCAAATTGCCTTCTACACAATCCCAAGACTTACCCTTACATTTGTATTTCAGATAATTTATAAATGTTGGGAATTGTTTCTTGGAAAACTATGTACCTATATCAGACGGAAGGGATTGTTACTTATTCTTAAATATGAAGAGCCTACCTATACCTATTACTTAAGAGATAGAATTGGATCCCCAAGGTTGTCTAAAGTGGTCATCCAGTATTGAAAAATACAAAATCAACTCAAGAATATTATTACCATAACAACGAACTGGATATTATTAATATTTTTCAGCTTTCAGATAACTATCTTCCATTAATAAGTTTGTCCTATCTCGCTTTCGAAAGTGCTGAAAATAGGATGCCATTAAAGAAAAATTATATGAAATATGATTAAGAGATCTATCGCAGTCCAATAAATTCTCATAAATCAAATGCAGGCTTTAAGCTATGGTAAACATTCCTATGTTCCTCAACCCATCCTAGAAATATGAAAATAATACTCATAATTGAGCAAATATATCTATGAAATAATGTGGCCTTTCCGATTATAGAACCTATATCAAATACGCATAAAATTCAAAATGACAATCGAAAGATTTATCTTAAAGAATATGTAGTTATTACAGTGGGATGCATATTTGTTTGAGAGACGATTTCGATAGTAATTGAAATCCCTTCTGACAAGGGTTGAAAAGTGCATAGTTTTACATCCTTATAAACCTATTACCTAAATGATTTTTGGACAGACAACACGAGGCTATCTATATTATATCTCGCAACTTTCCCTCGGAAAGGATAATAAAATAATTCTTCCTAACTGTTAGAATATTCTTCATTTACTATTAGAGAACAACAGCAAATAATTCAAACTCAACCAATCAACGCTCAAAAAACTATTAATATGGAGGAATAATACATAGTAGATAAATTGACAGTTGATAAAATGATACACTTTTGATTTTGATGTAATAAGTGGAATAACACCCTCACACACCTCTCTAAAATCGTTTGATATTCAGAATCGTAATCCAATTGGTGTCATTTTTTGAGGTTTCTGTCGTTTTGCCTCTCAATTTTCAAAATCCAACTAGTTAGGTATGTACAACAGCGGATAATAACATAAAATATGTATTATGTTGTGACTGCTGTGATACTGGGTATACACTGCTCACAAAAATCCTGTGTATTTTGCTCATGTAATAAAAAAACCCGAAATTAACCTGATGTCCTTGACAATTTGAATAATGTTTTGGAGGAGAGCAGCTTAGCTGTCATGGTGTTTCATTATATCAGCTACTATCAGCTGAGACGAAGGGGAGGGGTAGAAGAAAATATATTTAGATGTAAACAAGAATTACTTTGATGTCAACCCTCAATTCTACTCTGAGTCTAACAAGTACTACGAATCCTCAAGGTTACTCTACATCTTTTATGAACACACACGAATGTTCAATTAGGTATTGAATTTAATTGAATCTTCTTAGGAAAGAAAGTTTGTAATTTAATTTTAATTACAACAGCTGAGGTTATGAAAACTTTCTCTTCCGTTGGCCATAAAAACGGGAAACCTAAAAATTACTCCCGATTTTTATCACTAGTATGTACCATCCCAGATTTTATATTTGGAACAGACAAACAGGAGCTCGACCAATACATACCTTTGTGTTTAGGTAAGATATGTAAATCAACAAATGTTTTATTCCTACTTTATATCATAATATGTATTATAATATAAGGATCATAATCCAAGAATACATATAATCATTGTTATGTATTGTTGGATTAAGGGAATAAAATATTAATATTTTTATATGAACAAGAGATCCTCAAACCAAGACCTAAATACCATAAAACCCTCCCTTTAGATATGGTACTTTGAAAGTTATAAGTATACAAATTTACTATTTATGTTGGCAAATGTATGAACATAATCACAATTAACAATTCTATACTTTAATAATAGGGTACTAAACGCTTTGTTTCTACTTACAAATATCGACATTCAACAAACACGCAAAGGGCTGAACATTTCTTTATGTATTTTGACTTTTTCTATAAGATCAAAGGCTAAATGTTCCTATTAAAAAGAGTCTTTACGCCTCTTAAGCAAAGATATATTACCAATATTAGGAACTAGTGTTGTAGACCAAAATTCAGATCGTAAACCGATATTGTCTTTACTATATCACGGAGTTACCTCACTAACACAAAAAAATTATTTTGTTTTCAGCTGTCGACGGGTTTACATCTTTTTCTGCAACCAGTTTCTGAACTTTGATTGGTTGAACTAGGATTAGCTCTTTTTAAGCTGTGATCATTTACCAACATTTATTGAACAATAATTCCGTAGTTGGTAATTACCAACTGATTTTGGGCCAATTATTGGCTACTTTTTGGAAGATAGGTTGCATGATTCAATAAAGGTATCCACGGTATATATTTTCGTGGAACTAGATGAAGGCCTTTTTTTTTTAGCAGACCAAATTTTGTCATGAGAACGTTTAATACCAAAGTTGGATTGAATTGAACCGGTTTAAAATTTTCAGAATGTAACCAACACTAATAGGTACAAAAGTATTAGTAATAAGTAAATGATTCTTCGAATGGCATAAAGTATATTTTGCTTTTTGCAAATAAAGTTCAAGGTAAGTTAAAAATGTCCTCTATTCAGTATCCAAAAATACTCTTAAATAGGTACATATACATAACATGTAAATACGCAATTTTTCCATGAAAAAACAATTCGTTTTTACAAATTCCCATTTCATTTTTTTTATTTACAAATCAAAGATGATTAAAAGACTATTAAATTTTTTTATTTCAATGTAATTACCATTAAATTATTAGTTTTGATGGTCTATTCAAAGTATTTAAATATATACTACAGTGCTGTTGTTGTCAATACCATTTACTCCGATTTCAAAATAAGACCAAGACTTTAAGAAACTGATCCAAAGGTTGTTCCAAGGCTTTGAGGGATTAAGAACCAGAGGATAATAATAATATTGTTATTTTCTTCTTCGCATTTTTAGAAAAGGAAAGTGTTAATTCCAATGCTTTGATCTTTGTCTTAAAACTGAGACCAAGAATTTGAAGGGTTAGAGACCGAGACGAAAACTAAATTGACCTTCAAAAATTTGTCTCGATCCTACAAATGTACTCAAGAGTTGATAATTTGGTTCATCATGAAAAAACACCAAATATTTTACGGATTCATTTTTTTTGATTTTTTTTTTTAAAAATTCATTGCTATTCTCAAAAAGTTATTCAAAAATCTCTTTTTAATCTAAAAAAAATTATGCTTTTTTTTAAGAAAATTCAAAATCCACACTCTACAAAAATTGAAATTTTTAGAAAAAAAATCTTAAATATTAAATTTTTTGGAGGAAAATTTTAAATGTTAAATTTTTGGAGAAATATTTCAAACATTAAATTCCAATAAAAAACAAAAATTCCTTCATTTGGAAGGGGGCTACAGCCCTTGCATCCCATCTCTAATGGACGCCTTAGAGGTGTAAAATATTCTTTCACAATCGCAAGTACCCCCCTTAGAGTGCCTCCAAATACCCCAAGGGGTATGTGTATCCCCCTTTGAGAACCACCGGTCTAGACGATTGGGTTACCCTTTTACGCCCTTCATAATATTCAATCAACCTCTTGTCAAGAAGCAATAATGTATTTGGATATTTAATATTATATAAGAGATATAGCTATTTATGCATACTATATCTAGATGAAGATTCTTAGATTAAATCGTGTTGATGACTGAATCTTAGTGGTATGAAGCAGTTCTTTGATCTATAAGATTGTCTCCCTCATGTTTTTATTGTAGAGCTTTACAATTTTAAAACCAAAATTTTGTGAGCCTTTGGTTTAGATAGACTTTTATCGGTTTTAATTTATATCCTTTATCACTCTTATCATCTTTGAGATCCAAGTGAAACTTTCAAAGTTTTATAATAACAACAACGCGAATGGTAGCTTCCATATTATGAATTCGGTTCAATAGTAACTTCTTCATTAGCTATAACATAGGTATCAGAATCATATAATAAATAGTCAATGTACTCTTCTTCGTCTAAAATACTATAAATTTGGTCACTAAAATAGTTAAAATATTCTTCGTTTTCTTTACATTTAATAAAAAACATTCATAAAAAATATTTGTATTTACATGTATTACTTGCTAATATGTCTACAAATAAAGAGTACTTTAATATGAATACTCTATAAGGGCGATGAGACAAAGATACATGTCTCCTCCTAAACAAATTTAAAATCTAATAAAAAGAGAAAAAAAAAATACCTTTCAAATATTTCAATAATGTCCCAACAATTACTCCTTATACCAAAAAAAACATATTATACCAGCGAATATAAAGTCCTATGATAAAATGTTTTTTTATAAATTTTAGAGATCTATTAATACTATTTCTAATAAATTAAAAATATCATCAAAAATAAAGCAATGACGAATGAATCAGAATATGGGAAACCAGGGTCCCGGCGATGCGAAAGGCTTAATAAATAAATCAAATTGTCAGGGTATCAAGGATAGTTTTCAATTTTGAATTTAAAGCCTTCAATATCAATTGTTTTGTTTAATTATTTAGTTACTATTATTGTTATGTACAGTGGCGCCACCTTGCAAATATTGAAAAAATATATCGGAGAATAATAACATAAAAAGATACAATTCAAGTTCAATCAATCAATACTCAAAAAGTTAATGGGAAGTACAAAAGTGTAGACAAATCTACAGCTGACTAGTAAATATATAATACTTTTTTTTTAGTGGATGTAATTTTTATTGTTTATCTCAACCTTTCCTCTAGAAATAAAAAAGGGTCCCCATTCAGTTGGTGGTAGTTATAGAACTATCCCTTCCCAGCAGGAAAACTATTCTTTAATAATGGTACATAATCTTAATAAATTCAATTTATCATCGTCATGTCTTTGTATTTTTCCATGTAGGGTACTGAATAGCTTTTAAATAAATAAACTTTGCAAATAGCTTTTGAATGTTGATCAGAGCTCACTTGATTGACAGATTGTTATTAAAGTTTATGAATCTAACTTGATAGGTTATTGTTATATTACATAACAGGGATCGTTCAGTCCATTCCTTTACAAAGAGAATGCAGTTTTTTTTGTTTTTTTTTGTTATCATGAGTACAAATAAACACGACACCCTGGATGGATTGGTAGCAAAGTGGATATGGGGTCAAACAAGTTACACTCCCACATCGTTATAATCTATGGAAGTAATAATGTCTTATTTAAAGTGGTATTTTTGTAGCTCATCAAAACATTTATTGTATGGTGTCTTTCTCATAATTGTGTAGATGACATATATTGAATGTTATTTATTTTTTTCAAAAAAATGTTTCAAAATGGTTTTCAAAATAATTCCCATGCCATTTTTATTATATCTCTCTATCTTTTCTCCGTAAAAAAAGATTTAAAATACAAACTCGATTTTTTTGAACTAGGAGTGTTATTTAATTAAAGCGAGGAATCGTTCACAGTTCAAAAATAGCAACTTATCTTCAGAATATTACTAAGTAGCATAACTTTGAGAAAAATCACAGAATGGAAAAGGATAAACGGCTGATACTTTGGTTATTTTATGAAATTATGTTCATTCTTTGATAGTTAGTTGTAGGGGTGGGTAACATCTCTCTCTCTTGAAAAGTATTTCCGTCTACCACTGCTATAATTTATAGAAAACAAACTAAAAATAAAATTATAATAAAGTATAATTGTAATATTATAGTAATCTGTTCTAATACTGTTATAAGTAAAGATGCAAATAATATTAAAAGCCGGTATGTTAAAAAAGAAGAATCAGACAATTAACGTGGTCACCCCGACAATTTGAAAAATGTTTAGAAGGAGAGCCGCTTAGCTTCATGACGTTTCATTACATTAGTTGTGAGGTGCTATGGTTTGAAGGAAATAAACAAAAATCCCAATCCGTACCTAGCATGAACATAGACTGAAATTACTCTGATGCCGATCCCCAATTATACTACGGGTAGAACAAAGGCTGACAACATAACAAATCCTCAGAGCTAAATCCAGGGGCGTCCGCAGGATTATAAATATATATTTTTTTTTCGGGGGGCTTGGTAAAAAAGTCCACAGCTATTCACAAAAAAATTTGTAAAAACCATATGTTTTCTCAAAAAATTAATTTTTTTGGAAAAAAATATTAAAAATTTACAACTGTTCACAATATATATATTTTTTGGAAAAAAATTTGAAAAATGAATTTTTTTTTGGAAAAAAAATTAAAATATTCAGTTTTCTAGTAATAAGCAAAGATTCCTTAATTGGGGGCTCCAGCCACTCAAGCCTATCCCCTGCAGACGCCCCTGAAATCATTTGGCTTTCATGTATTAGTGAATACAATATACTTACTTTTTGCTCTTCAAGAATAAAAGTGTTTTCTCTGACGTCACATATTTGTTCAAACAACTATCTAGATGTTGGGAGACATCTAGATAGTTGTTTGAACAAATTTCAAAAAAAGTCATCTTAAGTCATTAAAAATGAATGCACATAATATCAAACCGTAACAAGTATACAATGGAAAAAAAGTTTTATTCATTCGAAATATAGTTTTTTATGTCTCCAAGACGGCCACATAATGATAATTTTATGTGAAAATGGTTTATAGCTACTATTCTGATTGAACTTTTGCTTCATCTTTTGGTTTTTTTTGCAAACCTTGGCCTTGTCAAAAAAAAGAAGTCTTTATTACTCTATAAATTTTTTAATTTTACTTTATTATATAATATACATATATCAAGTTCCTAGGGTTCCGGAGTAGGTATAAAGCCTTTAGAAGTAAAACTGCATCAAAAAATAGAAAATTTAATATCCATATTTTTGGATCAATTAAATATAATGTTGATGGGTAATAATAATATTTTATTTTATACTTAATTTCCACATAACTTATACGTTTACAATGTCTTGATATTTTCACTCATCCGTCCTCATCGTCTAAAACAGTGATACCAAGGATAATGCATTCTATGTGAGCAGCCAGTCTAGTTATATATGTTAAAACACTTATTCAGCTCATGATAATATTGAAATATTAATAAGTAGTCGAATCCAAAAAGATTTAAACGTCAATCAGAAGTTTTTGTTTAAAAAAATATTTTAAAGAAAAGACGTAGAAAAAATAGGCCCAACCTTAATTTGCCAAAGTGTTAAACATTATTTTTGTTCCCATTGAATTACGTTAAAAATAATTATGATACCTATGTATGATTTAATGACCGTTAGCACTTAACCAATTACTTATGTATGTATATAGAAAACCTTTTTGGGCAATAAAATATGTTCAACATTACATAAGATCGTCCCTAGGTATATATTATGATTGTTTTACGTTATAAAAAATGGTTTCCACTTCTCATTGGGCATTCCATTAGAACACTTAAAATATTGTCCATAATTTAACTTTATATTAATGTCATCAATACCCACACCCACTAATTAAACTTGTTTGTTTCAACATTCTCTCTATTCTAAGAATGAAAAAAGTATATTTTTGGCAAAAAATAAAATATGCTTATATTTTGCATATACATATATTCTTTGCGACAGGGTCATTCTACTCCAAGGGTTGCCAATAATATTTTATCATTTCATATTACTACTGTTAAGTGGTTTTATACAAACATGTCAGTTATCGTTAAGGTTAATGTTCATGGCAATGCGTATCAATGGGATCGACCATGATGTTGAAGAAATGATAATTAAGAGGGCCACTTAAAATCAAACATTTTTTACATCACAGAGGGGGGAGGGGCATACATTGATAGATGAAAACCACTCACTAATATCTCTAATCATTAATAAATTATATTTATTAGCTACTGGTTTGATTACTTTTGCTACAAAATTGTATCTCTTAAAACTAGCTCACTAATCAACTGGTAGTTTGCCAATACGGTAAATCTTCCCGAATGTTGGACTAATATTTATGTCATATTAAGAATATTCCCTGCTAATTAATAAATATTAGGGTGGTGGGAAAGAGTAATTTCGTATTACCCGGCCTTTTTTAATAAAGTATATCTTGTTCATTATTGGTTACATCGAATTAGACGATAAGGCGTTGTGAAACACTTTTTAGACAGTATTCAGCTTGGTCGGTTCACTCGTGTGTCGAGTAAAGTGGCTCAAAGTAAGAAATTCGCATTTTACATTTTTACTACCTTAAATGGAAAAACGCGTGGAATGCGAACAAGAAAATTGGCTATATATACAGGGCCGATATTCTTTCGATTTGTGTTGCACAACAGTAGTTCGAGCGATTTTTTTCTCCCTCAATTATATCCTCTACTGTCAACAGCTCGACCCTTTTAAACCGGCGATTGAACAAAACTGGCTTGGATTGATGAATAGGAGATGAATCGTTTTTTATCAAGGCAGCACCAGGTTGCACACATCTTTGATGACACGTGAGAAGCTCTGGGAGCTCGGATGGGAAGTTCTTATGCATCCCTCTACAGTCCAGACCTGGTACTAAGTGACTACCCCCTGTTCTTGTTTATAGCCAACGCGTTTGGCTTATAAATTTGGCCCCAATAGGTGCCTGTGAAATTGGGTTTTCCGAGGTTTTACCAATAGGCACAAGGGCTTCTACCAGAAGGGGATTATGAAGTTGAATTTTCGTTGGGAACAAGTTATTGAACTGAATGGGGTATACTTGGCTTTTATCAGATAATTGTAAAAATTCTTTTTATATACCTATTATATAAGATGAGTTCAATAATAGGACAGGAACAAAGTTATAAGACATGTATATCTGCAAAAACTGCGTAGAGAACATACATAGACTATGTAAACAACAGCAATACCTTATTGATCAGAGCTGAAGACACTCAACTCATATGTGGGGGATGGGGTTTTGTAAGAGAAAAGCACAGTTTAGCTATTAGAAAAGGAAAAACGGTGGGTAAATGATCTTTTTTTCTATTTTGTTCATTATCTAATAGGTCATCATGGTATTAATATATATATATATCTTTCTGAAAGAAGAATTCCCGTCCCTCTTTAGTCTAAATTGCATTTAACAATGCATAATAAAATAAATATATATTTGTATTTGAATGCAATATTAAATGCGGAAAGTTCTGCTCTTTATATCATTAATTCATTTTCTTCGCCCAAAATCATATAATAGGAAATTGATATTAACAAGGGTTTTAATACAGTAATGAAATAAATCAAACTCCTGCCTTCTCATCTGCGCTCTTCAAAAATCCCATCCCTACTCATAATGTTAGATAGATGGGAATTTTCAATTTATCTCTCAACTCTTCTTCTTTTTTTTTAAAGTAAAAATATGATAATCCATTATCAACTTGACAGCTAGCATTTATTTTCCAACTGTGGGGTTATTTTTTATAACAGCAGCATTATGAAAAAAAAATTAGGATATTTTTTTTTTGTCACCATTTGATATCCTTACAAATAGTCTACGTATATATAGAAAGTATTTATATTATTTTTTTGTCCAGCAGTCATTGGATTACTATTATTTTACATATAAACATAAAAAACCATTTTTGGAACCCTTAATAAATTTCTTCTGAAATATCAGTTTGTTTAATAATACTTCATAAAATAATTATATTTGTTAAATCATAGGCAAAATGGTGTTACTCCTATAAAAAATCATAAATTTTCTAGCATATGTATGCAATAAATGATAGAAGTGTTATTGTTTATTTTTGGCTTATCATTTATTTAAAAAATATACACAATACTATGATGTGTACATTTCAGAATATAAAATAAAATATAAAAAATACTTGTAATGATAAATAACTTAGAATCAGCTCTTCAAAGATGCATAGTAATTATGCTATTAGTTTATATAGCAAAATACCTTCCTGTTTAAAACACTAGCTCTATGCAAATTTTCCAGTCAAACACTTTTCTCATTTCAGTTTAAAAATGCTGCCTTTGTGAAGAAATATTAATTGTAGCACGTGACTTTTCAAAGTTTCTCTGATGCTGATGAAGTAAAAAGGGACTTATATCGTTCAAAGTAAATAAGGTTTTGCCATTTGATTTCTAAACATAACCCCCCCCCCCTACATTAAGTTAAATGATTGAGCCTTGGTCCACTCCAGATATTAGTAGAACTCATCGAAAGATAATTTAATTTTAAACATTTCACTCTAAAATCAATAAATTGTTTTAGGTATTTACCAATATACAAGGATATCATTATATCCGGTTTGATTGAGTTCAATCTAAAAAATATACAATCTTGCTGACGCCCCTGTATAGTTCAATTTTAGGTGATCATAGTTCAAAACCACTTTTAGGAGCATGATAATGGACGATAGAAAAATGAACAACAGCTTACAAAAATACATATTATATACTAAACATTAACCCATTAACATGTGATTTTCTATTAGATACTATTATTAATAGGGTAATTTTCAAGACACTAATAAGAAACAAATGGTGAAGGATATAAAAGGATAAATAACTGACCAAACGTCCCTAATATTTTGCAAGCTTTGCCCCGGACATTAAGAAATCAAAAAGTTCCTTGGATACTTCACAGATAGGGGAGCCTGGTTTGGATCGGGAGAATGGTCGAACGGATGTATATAGGAAAGGAAGGATGTATGATGGAACAAAATATATATTATAAAAGTTTGATATGTATATATGTTTTTCTACTTTACACTAATTGTTGGCTTTAAAATGATAGTTCTTAATTGTTATGTTTACATAGTCTATCTACGATCAACCGGAATTTTCTGCAAGGGAGGTTTGAAAAATTATTTCTCCCATTTTACCGTTTTAGTACTAAAAAGTCCCCGTGTATTTTTTCATTACCAAAAACTGTGATAAAAAAAATTGTTTTCAGAAAAAGGCCATATTAAGGGCGCTATGATTTTATATTTTCATAATTAATTCCTTTCATAGACCATCATAATTTCATTGTCTTTGGAGATTATTCTCGATGTTATGACAAAATCAAGTTTTCCTTTTCTAAAGCAAAATAAACATTTTTTCTTTATCCCCATCCCTCAAAGTCTTATTTTTAGTTAATTAGTCTTCATTCTTCACCCAAACTAGGATATTGAGGAGAAAATGTGCGTCGTACATACTTCTCGTTCATTTTTGAGGAGATGAACGAAAAAAACTATTAAAAGGCGTTCATTTCTTTATTCCTTATGTATTGTTCTTCAAATACATCTTTTACGTCAGCCATAGGTAAAACCAAGAGGTGACCACATGATCAATTTTGAGCAAAGTTCAATTGGTTACAAGAATATTTATTGTCTGCCAGTGGAACTAAAAGTTTCATGAATTACTCTATAACTATGCAACAGAACCAAACGAGGAAAAAGCGTTAGGTGAGGGTTTATGTGGTACTCCATAATGGACTTCCCGCAAAGAAAAATGTTTTTCGTAGCCAACTAAATTTTTGATAAATATTGATCATGCTGTCGTCTTTCCGTCAATCAAACAAATGAATACCTGGGTGGAATCTTCTAAAAATAATCAGATGAACAGAAAATGGGTATTGATTATTTTTATTCGTTCCTTTCCAGTCTTAGGGCCGGTCCTACGGACGGTCAGTCCTAGAACTGATTAAAAAAAAAGTTGAGTGACGTCATTAAGAACCGAACTGTATAAGTTTTATGACTGATATGTAATTGGACGGACCAAGAGTAAACTGGAGGGGACTGGAATCTTCAGTCCTAAATAAGGACCGACGCGACACTAGTAATGGGTTCAAAGTAGTCTAAACTTGTTTTGACCTCGGCACTATAAATTAGTAGATATATGTGAAATAAGTCAATTTCATTTTTTTTTCCAAGGCATAAAAACCATCCATTGGTTTTTGAATTCCCCACTTTAGTAAGGATGGTGACTAATAGGCACTACGTACATGTATAAGTAAACAGATCCACTACGCAATAAATCGCAGAGATTGAAGAAATTTGTAGCATAAAACTTGATTTATATAATTTGCAGATTTTACATAACGATTTTGATTTTTTTTTTGATAATTAATTCGTAGGTACTCATGAAAAATATACCTATGAATGTTTGTTTATATTTAGAAGCTACCTGGAGTAGCTTGTGTTGCAAAATAGTATCCATCCATCTCCTATTTATGAAATCCCTAGACGGAAGAGAAATTTTATTTATTAAATATTAATATAGGCAATTGTTCAAATTACGCAATTGTCTCTTGATGATTAGATAACAACTTTCCTCTCTTAAATACATAAACTAAATGTCATGTTAAGGGTAGAAACAAAGCAACTCATCATTTGGGCCTCACTTAAAAATAAATAGTCGTAAAAACATAAAATAATAATGGGCAAAGATGGCTTTTACATACTCGTATGTGACCCAACTACACTAAAGCAAGCTAAAATGATTTTTTTTTCTTCAAAAATTGAAATCATGGTTGTTAGTTTCTATATCAAAATGATTCTGATTAATAATTTAGAGGTGCCGCAAATTGCACTTAAAGTTAACTCGGGGTGAGTTTTATATAGATATTTGCTTAAGGAGATACTTAATATTTGGTTTTTATGGATGGAGCAAATTATGGCCTCCCTTCAGCTAGCACTGCTGTTGTTATTCATCTTCTTTGATAAAGTAGCTAGGTATGAGGTAGCATTGTTGCTCCATTACCAATAATGAGGAAAAAACAACATGAAACAACTTTTGAAGGACAATAAAATGATGATGCTATTCAAAATCTGTTTTTTTCTATACGGATATTATTTAAATTAATTATTATTATAATTAAAAAAATGAATTTCCAAAATAATATATTTTTCCTCTCAAACTACCTTGAAGCAGAAATATCCTAATCCATTATACATAAAACCAAAGAATCTTCTTAAATAGAAATCTATTTAATTCTCATAGACGGCAATATAATACCTAGGTCAGAGAAAAAGTAATTTCGTATTTTTCTCTTCCTTTCAATGCTTTATAAGAAGTGTTGCAATCATCCAATTTAAGCCAAATATACCCCGTTCTGTTTGATAACTTGTTGTTAAGGAGAAAATAACTTCATAATGCCCTTCTCGTAGAAACCATTGTCGCTATTGGCAAAAAACTGGCACAACCAATTTTGACAGCCCTCTATTGAGGACAAATCTGTATTATCAAGTGCACTGCTCATAGACAGGAACAGATGGTAGTCACTTGGTACCTGGTTTGTACTGTAGGTTGGATGAATAAGACTCTCCCATACGAGCTCTCGGAGCTTCTGGCTCCTCGTTGAAGAGGTGTACGGCCTGGTGTTGTCTTGATGATGTCTTATTGTCTCCTATTCACCAATGCTGGCCTCTTCTGTTCTATCACCAGCTTCAAACCGTCTAGTTGTTCACAGTAGAGGGCAGATCTAAGCGGGGGAAAACTCCCTCGAATCACTGTTGTGCAACCTCTCAGGTTGTAAAAATGTAAGATATGGTGAAATTTGACGCAGGATAATACACGACTGAACCGGTCAAGCACAATACTATCTAAAGCATTTGTAGTATGTACTTACACCTTTATAATACCGTGTCGTATGATCCAATGCGATCAATAATGAACAAGATATTCTTAGTTTAAAAAAGGGGCGGGAAATACGAAATTACTTTTTTCCCCAACCTAATATAATGCAATATTATTGTACATCTTTACAACCATAAATTAAATGAGTCTATGTCCTTATAAATATATCTATGATGCAACAAAAAGACGAGTAGTAAGTTGTTCATTACACAAATCATATTCATTAAATCATTTATTTTTGACTACCCAGAAAAAATAAGGATGTGAGAGCAAAAAATTATGTTTAATAACAAAACATTTTACTAGTAAGTTTTTAATAAAATATTGGAAACGTCACCAAGGAACCATTTGCATCCCACTTTTTTAGAATAAGTGTGTAATTCTTCTTTAACAAATTTTTATGGTTGCATGATCAACACTTTATTCAAATAAAATAATTTGACCCCCCCCAAACTTGCAAATTCATTCCAGAGCTGCTACACAGAGCCGAGTCTTTTCAGTATGGTGTCATTTGGTTTAGTGTTGTTTTATATTTATTATAATTTATACATAAATTTTCCTGTAATTATATAGACAAATCCAGATTTTAGAAATATTTTCTTCTGTTAATATTTGCCTTCGATCGGTATTGGTACTTTTAAACATATTAAATGACTGTTATATGTTCTTAAAATTAGTAGTAGGAACAAATTTTAAGTAGGCAAGATCTTCAGGAGTCTTGATAGACAGATCCATTTCATCATACCCACCACATATATTGACGTCCAACCTTTTGTATAAATGGAAGATCATGACTTTTGTTAATGATATTAGTTATTTTACTGAAGAATATTCCCACATTTTCTCTATAAATTTTTATTTTGGTCTTTTTTGGCTTCAGAAAGTATATTTAGATAATTATAGATAGATATCCCTTTGTTTCAAGTCTTTTAATGACTTCTGGTAAAAATAAAAAATTAGCTTTGATCAAAAACAAATTGATTTCATGGGCTTCATGAAATTGCTGGCAATTTTCATTGCCGAGGGCATCATTTTATTCCAATTCACATGCAGTTTTCTTTATCTATTTAAAGTAGATTGTGTAGTACATGGCAGTCTTAACCCATGATCTCTAACGGGTTAGAACAATGATAGAATGATTGAGTCAAATCTTCACGAAGAATTGCAAACTTTTTTTTAAATTTCAGTTTTAAAAAGTTGATAAAATACAAGTTTATCCCATCATGTAATTGGAACTCCTAGAATTTTCAATTTGATTTATCCTACAGACTAGAGGGCAAGACAAACATATTTTAATCGTCATAGAGTATAACAACGATACATTAGCAGCATATAATACTAGAAATTATATGATTAATAGTAACACTATATACTCATTGATGTATGTCACTATTTAAAAGCTTGGTGGAAGTCAAACATCAGTCGGGAAAACGTTATGGTATAACATTGTGTTTCTATTACCGTTGGGTTTTAAGGTTGATTCAATTTGCTTTTGCGATTGTCTTCTCTTAAGTTAAAGGTTGTTTTTAAAAGTAGTACATTTAATGCGAAGAGATCTAGGCATCTTGAAATCAGAAGACAATAAATTTGATAGTTCATTAGAAGAACTATTAATATCATTTTTGTAAGATTCAAGTTAGATTGCACAAGAGCCAATCAGAGTTAGGGTCAAATTTGGCTCAAAGGATTTATCCTTTCTTATAAGATTCAAAATGGATTATTCAACAGTGTTTGCAGGTGGATTTTCCAAAGATGTTGTGTAATTTAACAAAAATCTACTGATGTACATATTAAAATTCAGTATTATCAAAAAATAATGGGCCCTAAATTCAAAAGATAGTCAATAATTTTGAATCATTATTATTTTTTTTAGCAATTACTTTTTATAAAATTAACAAAATCAATCAATCTAAATCCATGTGTATAACATACCCATTTGTGCTTGCCGAGTAGAGGATTAGAAGAAGTTTTGAGATGATCAGCTTAATATTGTAATGGTGTAGATGTGATGGAAAGACGAACACCAGCTATTCTACTCTATTAATTAATATTTTAAAGAAGTCAATTTAGCTCCAATGAATGGGTGCATGGATGTGTCAATCTCTCTTTGGCAGAATTATCATTTTCTCTCCTCTCCTTAGATTGATTGGCAAAAAAATATTATTTCAATCTGGACATTAGCATTTTAATTCCTAATTGAGTACGTAATTAGAGGTTAATTAATTGACGTCTCATAATAACATGCCAAGAATATTGATTTTTTTTATGACAAAATTCATTTTTTCATTTGAAAAAGACCATCCCATTTTTTAATCATCCAAAAATAAAATGACACTTTTTTTTGGGAGAAAAATAAAAATATTTTCAGTCATTAAATAAATAATCTGTCACACCGGCTTTGATTATTCGTTTATATAGGGTTGTAAATCCTAGGCATTTTTTAGAGTGCAAGTTTTTTTGTTGTTGGCAATCGAAATAGTGTGTGTTTTTTTCTTCTAAAGTTGTTATCATTATTTCTTCAAACTTAACGAGCAAATCTCAAAGTATTAAGTGTAACCACGAGTGTATGAGCTTAGGAAAAATGCAAAGAAAAGCTAGGGATTTCTTGGGGAGTTATAAACTTATAATTCCCTGTTTAACTCAGATTAGAATGGAGGATCGAAAATGGAATAATGCCTCCCTATGTAGTTTCTTGATATTTCCTTGCTGTTATAGCTACTTGCAGCTAATCTAATGATAAAAAGTAAACCTAGCTCAATTGCTCTCCTCTCAAACTATTTTCAAATTGGAAGGGTTATCACGTTCTTTTTTTTTTAGAGTGCCCAAAATGCTTAAGATTTACGACCTAAAAATTCCCTTTATATGTAGATTGACATGTTTTGTGTCAGTACTTCTTTATTTGGTCCAGTCCAATCCTAGGACCCGTCCTTTGGTATGACAGTAATAGAAATGTTATTAAAAATGAACAAATAAGGTTGAATAACGTAATCAAGGACTAAACAAGGACTGATATGCAGGATTGAGTTGGACTGGATTGAGATTGAACATTTAGATTGAACTGGACGGGACTATATCTTTCATTCCTAAATAATAATAATCGACAGAATACTAAGATTGAGGAATAAAGGAAGGCAAATCGAAGGAGGAAAAAGAGAGGAAATGGATTCCTCCTGGAAGAGATTGACTTTAAAATCTCTTTCATTCAGAGCAAATTATTTTCATTTAATGGCTTATATTGTGATTTGTTTCCGCTTTATATATTATATACTTCTATGTAGTAGCTATCAACGAGAATGTGAGGCCTATACATGTTGTGTACAAAAAATTGTAAGAATGAGAAGTAAAGGAAAAATATTGTCATTGAAGATTCCTTATATAGTCCTTGATAAATACTTTTAATCCTCTACATATACATTCTTGTACACATACACACACTAACACGATACCCAGGAAAAGTTCTCACAAAAATTAATTCAATTACTTAATAATGTGTCTTTTCCTTAATTTTATTATTTTTTGGTCATATTAGGACTTAAGAATTATCTTTAATCCATGGACCATGCACAAAAGGTTTTAAAAATCTATTCTTATTCACAGAAAATTAAATTTTTGGAGAAAAAATTGAAAAATTAAATTTTTTGGAAAAAATTTCAAAAATTAAGTTTCAAATAGTAAATTCTTTGGAAAAAAAATTCAAAAATCTATGGATTTTCGTATAAATTAAATTTTTTGAAAAAAATAAATTGAAAAATTAATATTTTGGAATTTTTTTGAAAAACTAAATTACATTTCAAATATTAAACTATTTGAAAAAAAAAAGAAATACTAAATTTTATAGTAAAATACAAAAATTCCTTAATTTGGGGTGGGGGCTACAGCCCCTCTCCCTGCAGACGCCCTGAATGAACATGACTGAGTTTTTCAATTTACAAGTAGTTATAATATACATATGTGGCCTGTCAACACAAGAGGACGCTAGAAATGATTTTTCTCAAAATTTGCATTCTTTGACAAATTATCCGCAATTTCTATCTAATATAAATCCTTTGGGTGTCTCGCAAATTACAATTAAAGTAAAAAACACAACGGAGGAGTGGCAAAAAATAAGTACATATTTCAGCTTAACATAGATCCTCGAGTTGTTGTTTCTAAAATTAAACTTAGAATAGATCTGTGTAGCTCAATGCAAAGTGCACATGAAGACCTTGATTCGTTTATAAACCTATTTTCACATCCACAGCCTGTAATATTATTTGTATGTGAGTCTGAATTTTGACTTTATTTACCGCAAAAAAAGAAAATTGAATGTATTTATAGAAATGATTCAATCTAGAATCATGATTTTATATTTACAATATATTTGAATATTTTGTCGTAGTATTTCTTATTTTTTTATTATAGGTAGAATTAAAATATTTATTTTTTATCAATATCGTGAAATATTTTATATTATTTGCCTCTTGGTAGAATTGATATGGCATTTAAGTTATCTTGTTGCATAAAATTCACTTCAAATTTTATATTCATCTTGCATTGGAAGGTGAAGGGCTCGCACATTATCTAGCCACATATTGTAAGGGTGAAACTCAAAAAAGCTTGGGAAACTTGGAGGGATCAAAGTTTTGCTACAGTTTATATGTAGTAAGAGTAATTAGATCAGCTGAAGTCTTTGTTTACTCTCTAATAACGTATCCAAATTTGTTTTGAATAACCATAAAATATATAACTTCTTATTTTTCTTTCCTAACATTCTTTAATTAAAATCAAATCACAACGATAAATCATAGAAATGAAGAACTCCTACCCAATGTTACTAGAACAATGTTAGGCATCAAGCAAAGGGGTGGACAAGCACAGCAGATTTATTAAATAAATTTCTCTCTTTCTATTTATGGTGACGTCATTGGGACGAGTCTTGTTAATTAATTCTACCTAAATTTAAAAAGTTTAATTTAAATTTGGGTTACTCAATATTCCTTAATCGATATTTGACTAAAAATAATGCCAAAAGTAAGTTATTAAATTTCATAAACTATTAAGACATACACGTAATAAATGTTAATAAATGATATGTTATTATATTTTTGATTTTTCATATATTTAATTAATTAAGTAGCTAAAACTAAACGAGTATTTGCAGTGGCTTTTTTTAAAAATCCAAGAGACGTTTCATACCACCAATTCCGTTTGGTCTCTAAGGAAGGCCTTACTTTCCCTTCGTGTGAGTTTTTGAAATTTTGTCATTGTCGGGAAAAACATTTGAAAACTTTTCATTGTACCCATGAAGACGCAATTGACAAAAATCCCAACATATTTGAAAGGCTACATGATCATCTAATTGAATTATAACCTAACTGGCCTAAAGAAGTAATCATATCCTTTGATTAAACAAGGACAAAAATTAGAGTAAATAACCTTAATAAAAAGCTCAAATTGAAGAACGCAAGTGCTAATCTGCGAAAACTTAGGCAGATTGGTCAATTTAATATTTATTATTTATGTATGTATGTATACAATAATTTTTCCTTATTTCCATTTTTTTATTCACCACTCGTATATTATGTAACAAAATGGAAAATTAGATAATATACGTATAAAACATGTTAATATAAGCTTACATACAGATATTTCATTATTATTAATATTTACTCTATGCAAATTAATGTTAGTTTTTTTTTTTAAATAATTATTTCTGAAATTGATTTTAATATTTAATAAAGTATCAAGCAAGGATATCGTCCAGTTTTCCTAACGACGAAAAGGAATTACTTTCATAGATATTTATACCAATATAAGTTAAATATTTTTGCTGTATCTACTTTTTGGCATGTTACTAAGTTTACCACTCTGTACTATAAATGAATTTTAATTATATTTATTTTTCCCTTAATTTGGGTTGACTTACAATGAATGAAGCCTGGATTTTAAAATTATTACTTTACAATTAGAAATGACATGTATATCAATAGTGACGTCATTAAATTGTCCTTCTTCTCTTGATAATAAAAAAACACAAGCGTAGAATTCCCTTGCTGCCTCACCTTAATATTTAGTCAGCTTGCATTACTCCTACCTATGTACTTTTGTCAGCTGTTGATTTGTATATTCATGTTGGCTCAGTGTCCATTACATTGATTTATTCAACTCGAATTAAGTCTTGCTAAACAAAGTAATAAATTTAAGTGTCTAGCTAAACAAAATAGTAAATTTCATAAATAATAGTTTTATTTTCTAATGTTTTTGGAGGAAGGGGTAAAATATCATATCATATAGGTTATTACTATGGATTATGGTATTCAAACCTCGAATCCCCAGATAAGTGTTCTTAATCTTTCTTTTTTGAAAAATTTAATTTATATGAATAGCTATGGATTTTTTAATTTTTTTTTTTCCAAAAAATATAATATTCCTCTAAATAGTCATGGATTTTTTAAAATTTATTCCATAAAATTTTATTTTTGAAATTTTTATCCAAGAAAATTAATCCTGCGGACACTCTCTGTAAATAGTTGTGGTATCAAAGTTGACGACTCTTTAATTAATGTGGTCTTTTAAGCAATTTCTATTATGGCTCTATTATGTAATAATGGCCAGTTAAAGGTATGTCAGTGTAGACAAGTATTGACAATTTTTTCTTTTATCAACGTTGTATCACTAAGTACCATTGTTTTTTTTAAGTAGACTAATGCATTTCTTTAATAGTGTGTAATTAATCAAATTGATTTGTTTTACAGTTGATTTAAGATATTTGCAGTTGCATACATTAAATGCATGGCCCCTCTCCTAAATACATAGTATATGTAAGTACTTGCAAAGATTTAAAACAAAATAATACTTAAAATCTTTTTTTTTTCTCCTCATAGATTACATAGATGAGCAATTAATCACTCAAAAATATAGTAAGGGGGACTGGACACGATTTGGAACAAGCCTATTTTCTCAAATCATAGATTAAGTACATAGAATTATGAAGTAAGTACCACCTAAGGTGTCAAATTAAATTTAAATTAACTTTTTCCATAAGACATTGTTCAATGTTACTATCTGTTAAAACATATATAAATTTGAATCAAAATTACATATACTAATGTTTGACAAATAACATTTTCTTTATAAGGAAATTTTTTCCTAAGTTGGAAGAAAAGAGACAGTTGATACAAGTGAAATGTGATTGTCACTTGTGAAGAAAATTGTCTATCAAGTTAGAAAGTAAGTCTATTCAAATAAAAGTTTAATATTAACAAATAATTATAGCATACACTGTTTATAAAGAATATCAAAACTTTATGTATTTTTTAATGAGCCTCGTTTACTTATATTAGTTTATTCACAAAACGACTCAGAGTCTTTTGTGGAAAATAACACAACTCCCTGAATGATAATATTATATACGAACACCCTATCTTAAAGATAACTTATTAGAAATTAAAAAGATTCTATGAATATTTAGTTTGTTTATTTTAAAATTCTAATTTAAAACGATCTACTATAAACTATGTATTAATATATAATAGGTAGATTTCTATTGTAGTACCTCCTTTGTATACAATATTTTTTATTGTTTTCTGTCCATTTGATGTAACTATAATCAAATCTGCACCCCTTTTTGACACTCTTGAAAATACTGATTTTGGTAAATATAAAGCAAGTTTTTCAAATGTTTGTCCATGTGATTTATTTAATGTCATTACCATAGCTAACTTAATTGGGAATTTTTTTGTTATAATTGAAAATGGAAAGTCGTTGCCACCAGAAGTAAGGATCCTTTTTTGAATAAATATGATTATTATATAAGATGTTCCATCTAATGAAGATAAATACTAAGACTAACTTGCTAATCCTCTTCTTCCACTTTTTAATTTGTACCCATTATACGTTCTCCCTTTTTCCGTTTGTGCAATAATTGGTTTTTGGATTTGTAATTTGTTTCATTTACGAATCGGCAAACAATACCTTAAAAACAACTTTGAGACACGGGGAATCGATCGTGTTTTATGAAAAAAATAAACTTATTTGCGAAAAAACAAACCTTCCCTTAAGAACCCAGCAATCTCGTCTGATAAGAATAAAACATAGTTTTACATACGAAACTCAAAATTCTAAAAAACTTTTATTTATGTTTAAAGTATGTATCTGTCTTTGTTTTTGAAATAAATACCATTAATAATTGTTTTTCTACGCTGGACGTACATCACACACACATATGAATTATCTTAATACTTTGAAGGATTATTAGTAACACGTCGTTATTTTTAACATCTTTCGCAACCTTTCCCCTAAAAATAAACAGAAGAAAAGATCCAGCATCAGTTGGTAGTCACTAGTTAGTCAATTATTCCCAAATACGGGATTATTATTAAAAAATTGTGGGAAATAGTTCGCAGCTAAAAATTTCTAACTCTAATTCAACCAATCGGCGTTCATAACATTTATTAGGAGAAAAGAAACAGAAAAATCGACAGTTGACATTAAAATTCACTGTATAGCAGTGTGTTAGCGAGGTAATGCCTTGGTAAATTTCAAAATTATATTTGGGGAGCAAGAAATGTAGATTAAATAGGAATACTCTTTTTAATTTATTTATATTGCACCCCCAAACTACATACTGTCACAGCACCTTCCGGAGAATATATTTTTTATTTTGTTCATGCCCCATTATATTGTCAAATTTATATTAAAATTCATGCATCAACACAAAATCCATATGGAGTATTTATACATTTTTAATTTTGCTTCACAAATATATGTAAATGATCCAATATTACATTGACATATTCCAGTGGCTTAATAATATACATATACTTTATATTCAATTTTCTTGGAAGGATTAAGATCCTACCAAAGAATTTTAGCAATAATTTAGAGGCTTCATTGAACTTATTAGACTTTATGTATAGTGCTCCAATATGACCTTTCAAATAGAATCTATATTTCAGGGGTTATAATCCTGTTTTTATGCAACCTTAAATTCGCGTTTGTAGTATGCCCGATAGGGTTTATCAGAATACAGGAGGACCGGATTATGTTGAATCTCAAGGAACCAACAAAATATGTCAGTCATAAAAAAATCTGCATTATGGAATTAATTACATTTGGGACTTTCAAAAATGTCCACAATAAAGGAATATCCGGAAAAAGCGTTGACGTCTTAATGAGACACGGCGCTACTCTAATTTGTAAACAGAAATGAAAGATAATTTATTCAGCTGAAGAATACCAAAGTGATTCAGACTCATTTTGATAACAAAATCCTCCTTGCTTGCTTTTGGTTTGAAAGGGCTGCATTTATGTATTACATTAACCAACTGTTCCTGTCTATGGGAAAGGTTGGAACGCTCAATTGTAAATTGCAAAAAAAGTACATATTTAAGTTCTTTTAAAGTGGCTGGATTATTATTAAAAAGATATAAATTTGTTGACTAAAGATTTGATAAGTCCTATTTAAATCATCTCGGAGTACTAGAGAAAAAATGTTTCTTCAACTCTTTTCGGTCTCCCCTGCTAATTAAGTATTTCTTATTAATATATATTGATTTACCTTAGATCATAATAATCAATGAACTTACATAATTCAAAAAATAAATAAGTTTACGAGGGAATCTAATTTGATTTAACATATTTGATGTATGTGTTAATGATTTTTTTTAAATCACGCTTCTGAATCAAAGTCTTTTTACCGCACTCTTAAAGATTTTTATTTTACTTTACATGTAAGCATTTTAATAATTCATTCATTCTTAGCATATCATCACAATCTTTCTTAGTTATTTGTTTTTTGATGAAAGGGAATGTAATCTATAAGAAAGATTTTCTAAGTTTTGAATTTTGAATAATATTCTACTTAATAAAATGTATAATAGGTCTTGAGACAATGTCTAAGTCTGAACTTTGTTCCGGTTTTGTCTTAAGTAATTTTTTCCTGACCGATATTTTGGACCAGACCGGGATCTCAGACAGTAGACCGAAAGTTAATTTTTTTCAAATCGTGGACCGGTTTTTTTCAATCTCAATCTATGGACCAATTTGTTCCTCATCACTGATTTATTAGTTGGAACAATATAATTTATGGAACACATTTAACTTCATATGTCGTCATTGAAAAAGTCTACAACAATTTTTTAGTAAATTAAATTTAAAATATTTAACTTTTTGGGGAAAAAATCAAATATTTAATTTTTTGGAAAATCTATAGCCATTTTTAAAAAATAAAATTTCTTGAAAAATAATTTTAGAAACCCACAGCGTTTCACGAAAACTTTCTAATGTTAATTTTTTTGCAAAAAAAAAATTCAAAAATACACAATTGTTTGCAAAAAATTAATTTTTTGGGTAAAAAATTTGTTAAATTGAATTCTTTAATTTCAAATATTAAATTTTGTATTAAAACGGAAAAATGGCTTATTTTTTTTTTTTTTTTTTTTGAGGCCTACAGCTCTACCAGCCCACGCCCTGGGAAAATCCCTGTCATAGGCTGATATTCAAAATTTTGAAACAAAAATGATGTTATCAACAATTCATCAATAGAATTGGTCTAGATCGATGTGTTCTTTTGGGACTGCTACGGTTCAAACTTCTTCCAAGAGCCGAATTCGTTTGGTGCATTAAAAATCATAAGGGTTATGGTCCGGTCTAGTATTTTCAGACTGAAAGCTAACTCTAGTGTAAACTATAAAGTTAAATAACTTTGTATATTATATACCTATGTATATATTTTGTATTATGGGTTTAAAGTTCACGGCAAAGTTCTATTTTTGTACATTGGGGGGACGACTATAAAAACATTTTATGGTAGAATTTTTAAAGATGTGGGTCAATTCTTCCTAATATGTAAGGGTCTTTTTGTTTTTTATAATACAGGATCAAAAAGTTTTAATGTGTACATTTAGGGTATGCGTATCAACAACAATAAAAATGTTCAATCAAGTTGATTAACATATTTTCTTAATTTTTTGTGAAGATCAAGTCACTTTTCGTTGTGTGTTGAGGTTTCATAAAAATCTCAACACAAGTCAAGTATCGAGTCTTCAAAATACATTCTAGAGTCTAAGTCAACACTTCTGGCCAAAGCAAGGGTACGCCACATTCTAGGAACATAGATAAAGTGCACACATTAATTTTGCGTCAACTTAATGGAGTTAAAGTATGACTGGTGCCATACCCAATTCATTGACACCAATGTTTGCAACCTTGTAAATAAAACTAGAGAACTCGATTTAGCGAGTTCTCCACATCAGCTAGCAACAAGGTTCTATATACATAATCCATACTTCTTCCTTTACATAAAACCCATGGATATTTTAAAACAATAAATCATTAACTTATGAGCAACCTTGTGGATCTACTTATAGCTTGACTCAAACCAACCTTCTTCTCAGAAGAAAATGCATTAATTAAATGGTTTTATTTTGCAAAAGAGTTTTTTTTATTTACCCGCAATAATTTTTTAGTTCTTCTTACCTTTAAGAAAGATTTAAATAAATAAAGTAATTAAATAATTTATTTATGTACATGCTTATTCATGTTTCTTACGCATTTACAGCGTATGTAAAGTTTGATGTACTGGATATCACGACGATGCATTTTACACATGTAAGGTTAATCCATTGTCTTAAAGAAACGTACATAACTACATAGAACGAGGGTGGTCTGAAAAGTGTCCGACCTCAACGTGAACATGGCAGCACTCATAAATAAAAGCTAGAAAATGTACAAAATTGAGTATCAAATAATATCAGACATATTAAAGTTTGCTGTGTTAAAATTTGAATGTCAATCCAACTAGGAGTAATTGAGCCAAAGACAAAAAGTGTCATCTGAACAATTATTTTGCTTAAAAAAACCCTGAGTACTATTTGGACGGGTTATAGAGACGGGAACATCAATCGGGAGAAGTGTGTAGAGTTATAATTGAGATTTAGTTATTTAAAAAATGTATTTTGTCTTTGTTAGGTCGGAAACTTTTCAGAACACCCTTGTATATACATAAAAGAGACGATAGAGAGTCTATCATTACATATTGGTTAAAGCTATGACTTCTAAGTCAAATCATTGTAGACAATGTGTATACAGGATATAACATATGTTTTCCTTTAATACAAAAATAAACTAAAAGAATTTTTCTGAAAATTCAGTGTGGGTTACATTTGTATTCTTCCACAAGTTATCAACAATTTCTATCTACAAATTATTCTTATGAAACATTTGGAGGCACTTCAAATTTTTCGTCAATTATCTAAACATAATTGTCACAATAAAAAAAGGCAAAATTAATAGATTTTATGGTTGAAAGGACATATCTAAGCAAATAAATAAAGGTTCTAATATTTAGTTAAATTCTTGAATATCTCAAATGATCCCATAAGTTTCTTTTAAATTTTTTTTTTTTACTGATAAAAAGATTAGGCGTCTTTTGGTGGGCTCGGCAATATTCTAAAATTGAAAAAATGGAAAGAAAAAATTAATTTAGAGGACAATTCTTCAAAACTTTTGAATGACGCTTTAATTTTCAAAATTGAGCATATTGTATAAAATAACTATTTGAGAAGAACAAAAAATCTTTCAAAACAAAAACAAAAAACTATGGATATTTTCTTTCCATTATTTCAATGGTAGGAAATTGCAGAGAACGCCAAAAGATGTCGAACCATTTTAGTTGGCAAAAACAAACCAACAACGAAAAATGGCTCATATTGTCAACATACTTTGGGAACTTATGTTCCAACAAAATTATTTGAGAATCGAATTAAAATTAAATTTGAAATAAAATAAAAATACAAGAGTAGTATAAATATTTTAAAAAAATGATTGGGATTTTTTTTTTTTTTCTTGATTTTTGTTCAAGATTGTTTTTATATTGGATGTTAGTCCCCATTTTATCTAGGTATTATACCTCCTTCAAATATCCTCTTCCTTCCTTTTCAATCCCAAGTTATGGGCCATAAATATCTACATACATTCATACCATGTCAATGCCAAATTTTGATTAACTATCTAACCTTTTCCAATCAAAGAATCCTTCATAAGTTATAACTATTCATTCTTAGCTCCTTTTCATATCGTGATCCTTATCCATATACCTCACAGATCCCAATAACTTTGAACTATTGCTGTTATTATTCATTTTTCTTTGGATGGATGGTTTGCTGAAACTACGACTCAAATATGCATCCTTGTTATTTTTAACGCAAGTCTTCAAATAAACCCAAAAGAAGAATGAGATGCACTTTTTGAATGTATGTATATGCGGGGGGGGGGGGGACATTAAAAATTCTAAGAATTTTAAACCACCGACATGAAGTCAACAAAATATTTAATTTTTTATGGGATGGAACGTCGTATATGTACAATATTATACAAAAACATACTCATTTGAGTAGCTTATTTTAAAGAAATACCAAATATGGGCGAATATCTACATATAATAAGATGGACTCAATTACAACAAATGCATTTTGATATTTATTCAAAAATTTATTTTCTTTGTTTGTAAAATATAATTAACCGCTTTGTTGTATGCATTAATTGCATAATTAATTGATGAATTGAGTTGATGAAATATACATATGTATATCAAACTAAGAATAATCAATGGGAAAGTGTTGGGTTTTTTGACAAATCTTTACAATTTATAAAAAAGTTGTTTCTCTCAAAATTGTCAGAGGTAATTTTTTTTGGAAGAAAGAAAACAAATTTAACCGAATATGCTTTATTTTAGGATCGACAAATTAAAAAAAGGTTTTTTTGAAAAATTTGAGTTATAACTTTTTTGGAAAAGAGGATATTTGATCTTATAACTATTTTTTTGGGAAATATATTTAAAAAAAACTTTTTTGGACGGTAAGACATAAGTTCCTATTGTAGAGGAAGGCAAAAGTTCAAATTTCAAGTTTGTGACAAAAATGAAAAAGATAAAAAATCTTTTCGACCAATTTGACAACTAGCTTTGAGTCAAGTTGTAATTAGGGAATTACAGAGCTAAAGGCTTGTAACCGAGCAGGAATTAAGTGTCTCACGATCGGATTTTTATTTTATCACTCAACCTTTCTTCTAGAAAGGGGAAAAATATAGCATCAAAATCAGATGGTGACTAGTCCATCACCGCTGGGGTTATTCTTCATTTAATAGTATTGAAATCCTAACTTCTCAATATGAGTTCATTCCGGTTAAAACAATCAACGTTCAGAACTCTAATAAGGAGCAAGTGGAGTTTTAGAAATATGAACAGTTGACTGAAGAATAGATTGTACATTTTTAAGTTACTGGGATATACTGCGCTCATTATTGGGATTTTAGACTCGACTTATTCTCGTAGTTAAAATTATTAAGCTTTGAATAAGAGCACGTCTTTAACTCAGTAACATAAAAATCTACAAGGTAAGGGGGGAGGCGTCCGCAGGGGAGGACTGGAGGGGTTGTAGCACCCCTCCCCTGCAAAAAAAAATAAGGAATTTTTATTCTTACTAAAAATTTAATATTTGAAAAAAATTTCTGGATTTTTGAAATTTCTTTCAAAAAATTTTATATTTGAATTTTATTTATGAAATTTTTTGCAGAAAATTTCATTTTTTGTGAACAACTCAGAATTTTTGATTTTTTTTTTCCAAAACAAATATTTTTTGAGACTAATTATAGATTTTTGAAAATATAAATATAAGTATAGTATAAGTTTAGAAATAACTTTATATTTGAAATTAATTTTCAGAATTTTTTTCAAAAAATTCTGAAAATTAAGCCTTCCACGAAAAAAAAGAGAATATATAATCCTGCAGACGCCCCTGGGTATTCATTCGTCTACTATGGATTTTTCTGTTTTTTCCCCCAAATTTGTGTTCTGAACGTTGGTCAGTTTAATTCAAATTAGCTCTTGTTAAGATGTAAAAAATTCAATATGAACTATTTTTAAAAAATCAATATTTGGAAACAAAGCTGAAGAACATAGTAGTGACACGTGTCTGTTCGCCTCAAGATATTTCCTTCGGTACGTAAAAATCTTTTTCCCTGCAAGATGTATCTTTTGAGAGAACGCAGATGACACTATTTTATTATTTTTCTCTTGATGTATGCATTTTTTCCTTCCCTTTGCAGAATTCACCTTGTTAATTCAATGAAAAGGTTGAATTTATGAAGGTTGCATATTTATTTATACAGTGTATTCAATGAAACGCCTCTATAGACAAAAAAAGTTACCACATAGCCTAGTTGGTCTTCATTTTCTTACTTGATTTATCCATAGCTTTAGTTGGAAAGAATTTTCTAACAACCAACTCATTTTGATCCTTTATTGTTTTCTTTTTGAGATGATAGGCTTTAATATATAAAAAGATAACGACGTGAGAAGACTAAAAGCTTGAAACTTATAATTAAATATACTTCACTTCAAATAATAATTATTATTTAAACGACTTTCCTTATCTTCCTTATATCAATTGAGGATGACTGAATTATTAGTGATAAAAATAGGTTATATTTTGGGTTTGTTAAAAAAAAGGAAAACAAAAATCCACATGATAATCAGACAATTTGAAGGAGAGCAGCTTAGCCGCAATGACGTTTCATTAGATCAGCTGTGACGAGGGATGAGGAGGGCGGGAGGAAATAAACTAGGACATAGGGAAGAATTACTACCATGTCGATCCTCAATTCTACTCTGAGTCCAACAAGGACATAGAATTATAACTCCTCAACCAACCTTAAAGGCCCCTCTCCCTCTGTATTTCATGAGTACACACGAATGTTCAAGCAGTTTTTGAATTTAATAGAATACAGTAGAAAGTAAAGTTCACTACTTTGGAGTTCCATAATAATGACAATATCTAACGAAAAGAAAATGTATTCTTCAGATGACCAATTTCAAAAAAGGGGCGAGCTAAAAAATATAACAGATTTTCTCAACTATGAATTATAATTCAGAGTTCATGCTAAGCACTCGTACTTAATTCTTATTAAACTGCGACTTTAGACTCGAATCGGACTCGCAACTCAACTAGGACTGGTAATAAATTACTTGTAAATTGGAATTTTTTTTTGTAAAAAGAAGGATGGCCCAAAGTCCACATAAGACTCAGGATGAGTCTTTTCTTAAAATGAGATTCCACATTTGTACCACAGACTGTACCCATTTTGTCCCGAATTCCCATCCTATCCCGTATCAAGCCTACTAATGAATAGATCTACTGGGTATATGTTTACTTATTTTCGGATACAACCGAAAGTTTTTTCATTGTATGTTACATAGCCCGACATTATTTGTAATATCATTCATTATAGATAAATCCTTCGGGAGATAATCGTGTGTTGTTTTTCATGAATATTTATGATCTGTTTTATTATTACATATTTTAAATATATATGTACGTTTATGTATAAAGTCAACATGGAGCTTTATAAATACCTTTATAGGTGTACAGTACTGTGTGTATACTTATGAGGCGCATATATATGTAGTTCCAACCTTTCAATTAAGGTAGTTCTTTGTACTTAAACAATATATTAATACCACACACTATTTGAGAACTTGGTAAAGACATGATATTTGCATTTATTGCAGTATAATATATAACCTTCTCAAAAGGGATGTGTCTTTGAAGTGAAAATATACAAGTCACTGTACGTTCTACATAAATAAATATTTTGTCAAAAATAGACGAAATGACAATAGAAAAGGGTTGGTTTCTTTCTAAATAGTAGGTACATATTATGGAAAAATCATGAGTCCTAGAGTGACGTTATTATAGGAATAAATCATCTGCAAGGTGACATACATCGTATATTGAGATAAACAAGACCAATTATAGAAGTTCATATTTGTATTTACTATGACAGAAGAGTTCAGTCAGAATAATTTGTACCATCAGAGAGTAGCCATTACCATGCCATCCAGGCCCGTGAATACAAGGGGATATGATCAGGACTGCCAGTGTTTAGGGTTCCTCCCCAGATCTTGGTTTTTACATATTATCTCGTGTTCTTGGGTTTTAGTTTAGAAACTGTGTTTTGGGGTTTTCCATATTTAAGCTAATAAAGAACAATTACAAAATTGTTTATTTACTTATTTGATTCAAGCCTATATACTAGTGGATACAGTCTTTTGCTTTACAAAACGAATATATTAACTCATTACGGTGTTAACATAATTTTCAAAACGTTAAACAATTATAGAACTAAACCTACATTACAGTTTTTGCAGTGTATTTGTTGTAAAAAGATAAACAAGCCAAATATTGAATTTCAGTCAAAGTATTTCAGACCACATGGCTTCTATATGATGATAACATCGGCGTACAAAAAAATTTCAGACTATCAGAAATTGATTTGAATGATCAAAGCAACCATAAAGTAAAGAATGAAGTTTATATTAGAGGAAATGCAACATCACATTCGATGAATAAAACTTTTGATGAAATTAACGCTATAAAATTTAAACAGGATTGTTTAAAGTTGTTAGTAGATCTACCTATGCAATCAAATATAGAATATATTTGATTTTGATAGAAATGGGATAATTGCAAAGCTAGGGTTACTAGATCCTAAAGTATTCCAAAACTTCAGTATTTCAGCACCATAAACCAATGGAAAAAATGCACCGAAACATATAGAAAACTATCTTGATGATTAATCTGCTTTATTTGTAGCCGACCATTAGTAAATTTATACAGAAATTTCTAGAATAAAAATAAGAAAATAAATCATAATTTACTTATTCTTAAAGCCTCGAATTTTAAAAAGCTACGTTCGGTATTTTTTTGAAAAGATTACTGGTGCCCCTGGGTGTTGGGTGCAACACAACCCTTAACTAAAATTTAGTTTTCGAAATACAACAACAATGACAAGTTGCAAGATTACTGATTAAGTTTTCATCATTACATGACATAATTATTATGAAAATGCCCCCCCCCCCTCTTGAGATAGTTCTGGTTATAGCTCTAAAGCAAAGTATGTTTTTAGTTGTCCCGTTTTTTTGGGGAATTGGTAATCTGAAGAATGAATTTACTTTTCTTCAGCTGTTGTCATTATTATTTAACTTAGTAGTTAACTTCTTTTAATACATCATTCAATTATATTCAAAACCTGATTGAACATTCGTGTGTGCTCATAAAAGACGAAGAGTAACCCTGAGGATTTGTTGCAGAGTTATATTGTGGAGTTTTTGGTGGACTCAGAGTAGAAATGAGGATCAACATCCGAGTAATTCTTGCCAAAGTCTTTGTTTATTTCCTTCTCCCTTGTCAAAGTCGATCGTAGCAGATCTTCTCAAAAAAAAAAAAAAAAAACAAATTATCAGGGCTTCCATGTTGATTGTGGATTTCTTTTTCTTTTTAACATCCCCAAAATACAAACGATTTGCATAATTTCTATTGGAGCAATATTCAAGTTCTTGGCAGACAAAAAAAGCGAGGACCACTACATTGTACAAATATTGATCACGTGGTCTTTGTTTCACAATTTATTTGGTGCCCTATACTCGCATACATCACCTCCATTTCCACATTTCTTCTTCTTTTGTTGGTTTTAGATTTACAATTCTTTTTCCTGGTTTGATACTCCCCTTGAATAAATCTCACGTCTCCCAAAGGATCTGCATCTCCCAATTTAAATACCGTTGATAAAAACGATGAATTGATCCTTTCCCAACCTTAAATAATGATGAAATCATAAATAAAAAAAGAAGAAGACACATAGGTATTTGTTGATCATTGATATTATAGCTCTATATGTATTATGTACAATATATATACGATTATTTAATCAATTCAATAGTAATAAATCTTTGAGGCATGTTTGAATTTGCTACCGCTTTGAAGGTCTTAGATTTTTTTCATATAAAGACATATTATCTACTTATACATACCAACAGCATATTTTTAAGGATGTATTTTTTTCCTATCCCAGTCATGAAACAAGTTAATTAAAAATCGATATATGTCACGGAGTTCCCACAGCGGTTGGGGAGTTTCTAGCTCCCCCAAAAAAAAAAAAAAAAAAAAAAATCCATGAATTTTGCGTAAAAATATAGATAACAATTTTTTTAAGGATTTATTTTCCTAAAAAATGATCATTTGGGGACACTCCTGTACCTTGCTTATACAAAAATACTCTATCTTTTTGTTGTCAACTGTCAATTCCCTTGTTTCACTTGATACGTCATGCCTGTGTCATATATGTATATATATTTAGATAAATAAACTAAGTAATTAGTTATAATACTTACACAAATTAGTTGTTGTATATTGATATGCATATACATATGAAGTGTTTTTCAAAAACTAAGGTGACTTTTCAAATTTTGCGGGCAAATTACTTTTGGTGTGATTAATTTTTTTATGTTATTACAATATTGACACTGATCAATAAATACTAGTGCTGTATAGTTCCTACGACAGATTTCCTTATCAGCCCCCCCCCCCTCATCTCTTTTTTTATCGGTCCGATATTTTTAACCATACTACAATACCAAGGACCGATTAGTTGGTCTTCAGTATTACGGTCCCAGCTAGCTTTTTATTTTCTTCACTCCTCCTAGGAAGAAAATAATAAATGATTACTAGAACGTATAATGAGAAGTTCTAGCCACACACCTCCTACCTTAAACTTCTGGTATCTTGTATTTTTAAAAGAGGTTATGAGGTAACTTTAACAATTGAAATGATATAGTTATTAGTTGTTGCAATTGCCATAAAAGACCGATAAGGACCAGAACTGGGATTGCCAAATTTATTAGGATCGGATGATTTGACTGCACTCTTTTTAGTTTTTTAGACCGATCCAGGACTACTAGAATATCATACGTTCTAGCCACATACATCTTACTTTAAACTTGAGGTATATTATCTCATTAAAAGAGGTTATGCTGAACAGCTAAAAGACTGCAGTTACTAACTACGTCACTTCAGCTGTTGCAGTTATAAAAACCCGATAAGGACCGATTCTCGGACAGAATAACTTTATTTAGACTGAATGGATAGGACTGCAGTCTTTTTAGTTAGACCCATCTACACTAATAAAATCAAATTAAAATAATATTTTATGAAATGAGGATGGACCAGAGATTCTACTAATCTGAAGATAATAATTTAATGAATTTGAATTCCGGGAATGAAGTGAAATGAGAAGAGTAATAAAACGATATCCTCGGTATATGTAGGTCTATATATTTACATATGTAAATATATTAACTACGTTAATACTTTATCAAATTACAGGAGCAAATATTTTACATGAAGAATAAAAATAATCATGTGTAATTACATGTAATTGCAAACTACTTTAAAATGATTCTGCAACTACCTCACATATATGTATACAAATCCAACACCAAAAAATCATGAAGAAGCCTTGGGCTCTCTCTTTCTCCCTCGGTATTATTATTTTTACCTCCTCCCTTGCTGTTATCAAGTGCTAACTTATCCTTGATTTGTGGAATTTAAAAAGATTGTCTATTTAGTATCACAATGAAGGGCTGTGAATGTGTATGTATTTTGAACGTCATGTCACGATGAGACAACTTCATATCCCTATATTTTGAAAATAATTTTTTTAATTTGTCAAAGAAGAGTTTCCTGGAAATATAAAATAGTAATATGTATGCAATAAAAATTTTAATTTTTTCGGATAGGAAAAATGGTTATTTGATATGTATTCAAATAAAACTTTTTCGTGATTTATTTTCAAAGACAAACAAAAGTATACAAGTAGCACAAATAAACAAATTATATTCATATAGATACATTACATATTAGATAATTGTTAATACAAAAATAAAACTTTTGTAGGGCCAACTATTCATGGCCAAGTTTGAGTAAAACTAAGAGATCCATAGCACCAAAGAGGAGACAAAACAAAGTATGATGACGCTTTGAATTTAAAAAAATAATTATTAAAAATAACTTTAGGACATGTCCTGGCCAAGAAACAATGGTTTTTTTTTTTTTTTTTTTGAGGGATAAAAATATATTTTATTATTCTAAATCTTAGGCACATTCTCCATCACGAAGAATTACGTCGTCGATGGCTAAATAAGTAGAGGTTAGGCCAAATCCATTGGCCTTAAACGTGATAATGAAGAAATTTAAGATTTTTCTAAAGGTTATTTGAGCACGGATCCATCGACTAGATGTGGAATTTCGTACAATAGACACAACTCCAGGACGACTTTTATAAGGCCATGCAAGGACTTTCAATGGAAGACTATTAGCACCTGAAATGGTTGTTTATATACGGATTAGTTACTTATATGCATTAGATATTACCGTTTGTCTCGCCTCACCTTTTTTCTTGTATCTAAATGATAAACAGGCTACACCTCCTCGAGGTGGCTGAATGATTCTATCAAAGTAGAGCTCTGTTTTTTCCCCTTCTGAGAGTTTGACTTCGTAGAAGGAATCTGTGGGCTCCCCTTGAGCGTTTGCTAGGGTTGTCAAGAGCCATTCCTTTCCGGAGAATTTGGTATCACAAGGAGTTGATTCCAGAGATACATTGCGAACAAAGTTGCAAGAGAATAATTCTCGAGCATGAGCCTCTGTTTCACAGGATTCCTTTTCTTCTTCACTTCCAGACAATTGATTGTTTGATAGGAACTGCTGAGGAGTTGTCTCACGTTTGACAGTGGAGCTCTCTGCTTTCTTGGTTGTTGTGGTGGATGGAGTTGTTGATGGTCTTCTTCTCTTTGTGGTGGATTTTGTGGTAGTAGTCGTCGTCGTGGTTCTTGTTGTGGCTTTTGAAGTCGTAGTAGTGGGTCTTCTTGTAGTCGTTGTAGTAGTTATCGTTGTTGTGGTAGTTGTTGTCGATGTGGTAGTTGTAGTTGTTGTGGTAGTTGTCGTTGTCGTAGGTAGTTTAAACTTCTTTGTGGTTGTATCAATACTATTTGTAAGCAATGTGGAGTTCCTTGCACTATTAGATTCTGCAATGACCGACAACATGAATTTAACCATGTGTAGTATGTTCATTTGTAAGTGTACAATGTACATATGTAGAATACTTACGACATAGTCCAGGATACTTTGTTGAGCAGACGCTGTCCTTACACTCGGAACAAGGTGAACCAATCGTATAGGCAGATCCTCCAATAAGATTACCAGAAGGACCATAATTACAGGTGTAGAGTTTTGTATACCATTTACCAGAGAGGTACTCACTCTTTCCACACCCAATTTTATTCGTAGAGGACCAAATCATGGCAGAGTAGTGACCAATGTCAGCTGAAAATCTGATTATAGAAATTTTTTATAAGTTAACACATAGGTAGATATGTAATCAAGGAGGAGATCAAGAAAGAGTAAGGGTATGGCACTACATACATACGTTTAAAAAAATGATTAATTTCAAAAACATAAACGTGCATCCTCACCTAATAAAATTAATCAATCTACGCACCCACATTTTGCCCCAAGACAAAAAAATGTTATGTATGTATGTATAAATAAAGGATTCAGTTCTGCATTCATCCTGGACAGAACTAGCTGTCTCTAAGGACACGTCCATTTTGTATTTATTTATAAAAGAAAATACGTGTACATTAAAGTTATTACCGAAAGGGCTTAACATCATTCCTTGAGAAAAGTGTAACTTCATCAAACCACTTCTGTATTCCTAAACTCCAATCTGTTTTAGGACTCCTCAAAGTTTGCCGACTGATGTATAGATTCTGTCCAACACCAAATCTCTCTAGATAAATCATAATGTTATTAATAAAATATTATCATGAAATATGATAAACCCTATAATAGAGAACGCACCAACTTTTCGACAATTGTTGCAATCGTGTGCAAAGGTACACTGATCTGCGTGTTTCTGTGCCACAAAGGCCAACTCCTCATCCCATTCCTATGGTGTGAAAGTAAAGTTAAACAAACATGTATTATGTATTATTCTGAAAAGCTGTAAATAGTCATATTTACAACCACTTAGTATCATTACTAACACGATCATTTGAATGGCCGGAGTCATTTTATGAACAAAAAAAAAGGGTAAATTATTAAGTTCTTTAATGGAGAAGTCATGTTTTCTATGTACTATGAATGGAGATAATGACTCACAAGATAGAAAGAATGAAGGGATTCAAACAAGAGCTTTAAAAAACCTGCTGCAATTGGTTAGTATGTGACCTCCAAAGATGTATCAAAAGATTTTTCAATGAGAAATACCCATATGTTTATGATGATATGAGAGGGTAGCAGATTAATTAAATTAGCGAGAGAGAGAGAGAGAAAGGTCATAAATATGAAAAACTTAAGAAATATTTTATCGCAAAAAAGAGTCCATGAAGTAATAGCCTTACTATTTGAGAATTCAATTATCAGTAGAACGATAATAATAAAAGCAAAAATACAAATACTAACCACATCTGCAAATATTGTGTAAAGATCCTATCAATAAATAAAAAGACTTTATTGGGTCATAAACTTTTTTTTCTTCTCTCACATAGAGGACAAGTTGTGAGTAACATTAAGAGTTTGACGACTTAAGCAAATCAATAAGGGGGGGGGGGCAGTGATAATAGCAACACTTTTTGTCTTTGGCTCAATTAGCCCGAAGCTTAGACTAGCCCAATTTGAACACAAATACCTACATACGTATGTTTGCTATTGATTGAATACATTTGAAGTTTATACCAGTCAATATTTTTTTCCCAGTGTTACAACTGTCTTCACAGTCAGGAACGGTTGCAAAAGTTTAAAAAATATAAAATTTGAATAAGAAATTCAGAATTAGACAAAAGGATATTTTTTGATGAACAAATAACTAAACCTTAACAAGTGTGCAAATATAGAATTTCAATGTATTATAGCTGATAACAATGATACATATTATCAGGGGTGTCCGCAAAATTATTTATATATATATATGTTGTTTCCCCGGCTTAGTTTTTGAAACTTCTTTGAAAACAAATTTGAAAAATTAAATGTTTTGGAAAAAAATTTCTAAAATTAAATTATTTAGAATTAAAAAAAAAAAAAAAACAGCTCTTAAAAAAACTACATCGACTAATGGCAAAACAATCAATAATTCAAACGATGCATCTTAGAGGAACAACAATGAAGAACTACACATATTACTACAAAAATAATTATTCTCAAAAATCTACTTTTAACCTACAAAGTGTTTTTTTCTAGTGATCAGGGATTTACATTAATCGATTTCCGACCGATCAGGACGGGTAAATTGTTCTACCGACAGATTAATACAGTGTTTATGCTGTCCGAACGGATAATTGGTCCCAATTCATGCAAACTAGGTTCGTTTGACATATGAGACAGTTGTGTTATTCTCAAATATGGAAAAATAGTCTTAATCATCGTGAGTGTAAATCCAACTGAAAAGTATATATTGGTAACTTTGATAAACAACATATCTACCGAAAAAGGTCACTAAATAAAGTATCGTCTGCTCCTTACTCCCTAATAGGTTTGAATTTTCAAAATCAGAGAAATAATTAATATTAAGAGCACTAATATCTTGTAGGTTACCAGCACATACTTTTTTAAGTGTATACACACGGGAATTTAGAATTTTTGACACAAAATGTATGCAATTTTGGCTATACAATTTGCTACTTTTTTTAACTTTCCTAATATTTGGATCCCCTACTACAAAAGGATCCAAAAATTTGTAGAAAAACCAATATTACTTTTTCACAATATAAATTGTCACACTCTTATTTTTATGAACCAAAATAATCCCCTTAGTTATAAAATTTTCTGAACTTGAAACTTGCTTTTGCAACAACAAACGTAAAAAAAATATTTTTGTAGGTTAATGGTGAATGTACCTTTTTTACTGGAGGCCTTAACATACATAAACACTTTAAAAGCAAAACCGTCAGTTAAGATGTAAATTTTACTCAATGAATTGGAATGGATGGCCAGATTTTTCATACTTGATTCATAGAGTAAAAAACAAACAAATGAATAGTCAAAGGTCAAATAGGAGCCACCTTCAAGGTCTCAAATATATATGTAATCTGTACAATACATGGAAAGCATAGATTGAAAAGTAATTAGACATGATGGGGTATGTATTGATGAATTGAAATTTCCATCGTATCAACAATAACAAAAATCCAAGAATTACTCCATCGATGCTCGTAAATTGTACCTAATATTAAAACCAAGAAAAAATCAGAGAGAAAGCTGAGACACAAAGGTTAATATATTTGATATTGAAAGAAGAAACAAGATTTTTTTAGTAAAATATAAGGCTTGCAAATGTCAAAGGGTATCAGGGCATACTTGACCAACTAAAAAAATATTTGGGTTGATGTATTAATTCATTATATAGGAAATAACATATAACCAGGGAAATTTCCTCATCATAAGGAATATAAAAGGATTGATAATTATAACAACTAATTCCTCCCAGGTCTGACATAAATAGGAATAAATCGTCATGGAATAGGAAATCAATTGCGTATTTGATATTTAATTATATATATAGTGACTCCAATCCGAAATAGAATTGGGAATTGAAAAAAATATCAATAACAAAAAACGTCTCAGGAGGTTTGCTTAAGTTTTTTCCCCCCTGATTAAAGGAGAAGACACGCACAAAATGTGATACAATTTAATGATTTTTAGAAAGGGAAATTCAAGGCTCAACACATTATTGTTCCATCACTTTCAAAATCAATGTCCGTATGAAGTTTATACTTAACAATAGTATTCATCAATAAAGACAATATATGAAGAAAAGAAAAAACAATGCAGAAAAATATTGCTAATCATGATACCAATTATGAAGAACCTGCGAACAACTTGCGGCTATACTTTATATTATAAATAAATACTTACTAGCTCCATCATGTCTGATGAAGAGGGCTGTGGACCGGGTTTTCCACGCTTCTCTTGTCCATTTGCAACCAAGGCTCTTAACTTATTATGAGCGTGAAGGATTTCACGGATTTCATTTTCATCAAGGCCACTATTGATTACCTTGCCACATTTTTTTCCAAATCCCTTTTTAATTAAAAAAAAAAAAAAAATAGCAAAATAATAATTTCGAAAAGTTATTGTTTAGAGTAAAAATATATAAAAACCCATATCAGATTTTAAGAAAGAATGCTTTAAACATAAATTTATGTACTAGGAATATATGTATATATAAATATATTTGAAAGAAACTTCTTCAATGTTCCATCCCCACCAATATTTGAATAAGAGTGGTAGAAAATAGTATACAAGATCAAATCCAATTTCGAGTAATCTCTAATCTAAATATATAACTAATTCCACATTAATTTTGCAAAGCCCTGCGGTTTTCTCTCCGTCTACCATTTTGTTTTTTAAATAAGGAAAATAAATGAATAAGAGTAGTAATTTGTTTGCTGTACTAATCTTGATAATTATAGCCAATTAACAACTCAATGCGCAAGGTTGTCTATATACACAAAGATACTTAAATGTAATAGAGATATCATCTCATCCCAATCAATGTCGTATATTTCATTCATCAGAGTTTTCAATGAAATAATTATAGAGTTTGTTTATTCTTTAACAAAAAGGTTTCACCGCAAATAAAGATTGTAGGTAATAATTGATATATGTAGATATATCGGAAAATGACAAAGAGAAGTTATATATATAGAACATTCACGACCAGGATAATTTAAAAAAAGGTGTATAAATAGATAGATAAACACAAATGTTTCTTTAAAAACAAAGATATTTTCAGTTCCTTACTGCACATTACCACTATCGTCTAATCATGGAAGTAAGTAATGTGTTGAAAAAGTACAAAAAGAAGAAGACATTTATCGTTATATGTATTCCTCAAGGCTTTTTAATTAATGTATTTCATCTTACCTTAGCTCTGCAGGCAGTATGTCTTCGTGTGAATGAGCAATAGTCAGAGTTCTCTGCAGAAACTAAATCTATAAGTAATGGCACTAGGAGTAGCAACATTTGTTTCGTGACCATCATCCTGGAATATCAAGTAAATAAACACGTTAAATCACAAAATAATATTATAACTTATCTAGTTGGTATTATATAAAATCAACAAAACAAAACAATGCAAAAATTGTTGAGAGGGAAAGAAGGACTAATTGTTAATATAATTTGAAGAAGAAATTACTATGGCAAATTCTTCTCTTTAGACCTTGACCCGAAGGATCTCTGTACACCATAATTCTTTGACTACAAAGTCAAGATGCATCCACACACTTAATGACACATCATTACTTTTCAAAAATGACATAATCCAGACCGGAACTCCCAATGCAATTGAGTGATGGGTTCAATTTTTCTTTAAAAATAAAATTGAAGGGTCTTTGACACTCACATCAGTCATTATATACATATAGGTATAATTATTCACAACAATTTAAACAACTCAAGGATCCTTAATGTATATGTGGAAAAATAATCAAAAGACACAACGTAACTTGTAAAAGCACACATTTTATTGGAAGCTTCATTTTGCAAATACATATACTATATGCAACTCAGAGTAAACGAGAACAAAATGTAAAAAAAAAAAATCAGCTATGCAAAAAAATACTTTGTGATTGACTTCACTCGATTCATAAATCATTTGGTAAAAAAATGCAGTTCTAATTCTCTCAATAAACACTAAGTGCAGTCTCATTTAATAGTTAGTAAGTGGCTCCGGCATATGTTACAATACGCAAGAAATAAGGACTTTGAATATTCGTTTTCTTATGAGTGGAATGATGATGGTACTATAACAAAATGATCAAGTCTGTTTTCTAAATATTATAATACCATTACATACTTGTTTATATTACAATTTGGATGCCTAATTCTTAAATCCCAAGGTCTTGGCTCTCAATTATTCTCGAGTAATTTATTTAATTTGTTCATATATAAATTGTGTACTCTATAATGTTACTTATAATACTATAAATCTACGCAGACATATTTTGTACATGGATCAATCATTCAATAGTGATATTGAAATACAGCAGAACTTATATTAAGTGGTCAGGCCAGAGAAACGGAAAAAGCAACCTCTTAGTATATCTGACCTCTTAAACCCTATTGTGTAGCCATTCTACATTTAAAAAATCGACATGGACGCTTGATGTAGTCCAATGTTTAAAGCGGAGCTTGTTAGTTAAGGTTTAACTGTATTTAGACGTTGTTTGAACCTTTGTCTCACAAATATATTTCTTGAAATCTATAAATTATCAATACACTTCTTTGTTCCAATAATAAATTTAATAGTATTGACTATTATTAATCAGATCTATGACCAACACTGAATTTTGTCACTTTATGTGTATTTATATATACGTAAAAAAGAAAATATTTTGGAGTCCCAAATCTCCAGATAATCCCTTATTCCTACATTAAATAATTATTTCACAATAATACATTGATATTATCACAAATGGCATAAATTCCTTTAAGATTTTATACATAAAAATAATTTAATAATACAAAATATTTCTCACATACTCCGTTCGATGGTTTGGCTCTTTCTTTAACTTTATTTGGTTATGAACTAGCAATTGATTAATAGGTATACATATATAAAGTTATCTGATAAATAATGGATTTGTCTGTTCTCCTCCACTTCTATATTATAGGGGCTCTTGAAGTTAACTGAAGTAACCAAAAAAAATACAACATTTTTCTGTCAAAAAAAAAAAAAAAAAAGAAGAAAAAGAAGAAGAATACAAGAGAGAAGTAAAAACCCCTTCTTAATGTAGTTGTATTTCTCAACGCCGCAGACGCTTCGTTATTATTCTTATTATTAACGTAAAACATTTTCGTTACATTATTTGTAATAAGTATTCAAATACGATAAAAATATTAAGTGGATTAATTTTTGAACTTTGCTAAAGAGCACATTAATAATAAATTAAATTAAATTTATTTATTAGATGGAAGAATGATCGATTCTACAACGTGATTATTTTATGAATACACATATTATTTAGGTTGTCCCAAATCTAGTTAATAGTATTAATATAAGCTAAAACTCTTTGAATTTATTGGTAATCGTAAGACAATGTAGATGACGTAATTTGGTCATTTAATCGTTTTTGATCGATAATTGATCATTTAATAAATTACATTTTACAGGCTAGCTACTTTCATTTGGACTAGCACATAATTATTTGTGTGATACTTTCCGATTAGGATTTAAGGCATGTTCTTGTATGGTTTTGACACTTTTTAGTTTATTAATTACTAAAAGACTCTTGATCTATTACTCGTGTACTTGGGATTTATCTACATATAGCCACAGACTTAAACTACTAATGGGTTATTTATTACCTATTTTGAACTTTGTAAGTTGATTTCTTAGTTGGAATTTGACAACACTTTTTTTTGTGTAGCTTCCTAAAGCTAGTAGTTTCGTAAGATATCAAAATTTCATATTTCTAGCTCTAACCATCCATGAAGTATTTGCAACAAACCCAAGAACTACCACGGGGTCATTTTTGGGCCGCCCTATACTATAGAACAATATTTTATAATAAAATTGGAATATTTATAGAGGAAATTTCAAATATGAGTATCTTTTATGCAAAACAATTGAAATGACAACAATTGCAAGTGATGTCTTAAACACAGTTGGTTCATTTCTGCAAATTCATAAAATTCCTTGCGGAAATGTTTGTGGCGGTTGCACGTCTGGATTTCTACGTTTAGTAATTAATGTATGACCGAAAGCCATCCGAACTCAATCTATAATTCATTGACAACTGTTAACAATGCAGAATTTGCCACAAAAATCTCAAGATATAATGAAAAGTGTCTCTTCTAAAGCTAGTGCTTCAAGCAGCCACTTATTTTTAAAACTTTGTAGTGAGTTGGATGCCTCCAATAATGTTCTTTTAATTTAAAGTTGAGAGGGAAAGATTTAAAAAATGTTTTGGATATTCGTGATGAAAGAAAAAAAAATGAATCAAAACTAAACCACAGTTTGAAGAACTTTTCTGCAATAAAAACAACTTCATGAAATTGCTTATTTGGTTGATATCTTTGCAATCTTAAATGAGTTAAATTTGTCTCTCCAAGGACCAATTGTAACATGTCTAGATTTATCAGAAAAGATCCAAGTATTCCAGTTTCTTCAAAAAAAGATGAAAATGAAATTTACCGGTTGTCCAACTTGTCAGATTTCTTTAAGAAAATGATATTGGACCGGAACTATGAATAGAACAATACTTTTTCTCAAAGAATACTTAAAAATTATTGAAGAATAAATTTCAAAATATTTTCTAAATTTCCCTGGCACCAATTGCCCATACCAGAAGCCACCGCGTCAGAGTTCAAGATGTTCATGAGAATGAACAAGAGGAATTCAATGATTTATTTACCAGCGATGCAACAAAAATTGATTTCTCTTCAATTCCAGTTACCAAATTTTGCATCAATAATTTTTAATGATTTCCTGTTCTGCCTGAGATCGCATTACGTCTGATTCTTCCTTTAACAACAACATGACTTTGTGAAACAGGCTTTTCAAGCTTGTTGGTTATCACATCTAAATACAGGAGCAGACTTGTTGCAGAAAATGATCTGCGTTGTTCTCTTGCAAAGACTGCTCCAAGGATTTTAGATCTGGCCTTGTCAATGACGCTTTTAGGGTTACACAATTCGAAATCTAGTTAAAATATAGCAAATTGTTGTATTAATAAAACTATTATCATTCAATTATTAAAAAATTGTAAATAAAAAACATTGTACTGATAGATTTTCATATATTTAGAAGTCAAATTTAATCCAAAGCGTAGTACTAGTTACCTCCAAAAATCCAATGAAGGATGGCCAACCAAACTAATTTTATCTTTGGGGTCACTTCAACTTAGAAAATGTTATCAAGGGGTTGCAGCACCAGAAAGGTTGGGAACCGCTAGTTTATGACATTCATTTATTTTTGACTTTTAGAGTTTTTTGAGTTTACTGTAATGTCTTGTCTTAAACATTTTTTTGGTGATTATTATAGTATATTACTATCTCCTAAAATGTATCGGAATGGATCACAAAGAGTTTCCCCTGAAAAAACCTTGAAATTCTTACAAAGCTTATCTGAACATCAATCCAAAGATGAAGAATCGATAATTATATTGATTTTTATGCCATATCAGGATTCGGTTGTAGATAAAACTTCAGGTGATGACGTTGATGATTCTGCCGACGGTACCTCCAGAGTTGGAGGTCAACAAGATAACCTGAACATTTTTTAAGAATCTTCAATTAATTCCACGGATAATCTAGCAGGCAAATATGGAATTGTTTGGACAAAAAAAGAAACTAATAGTTATGCATCTGTTCGTACTTCAATGCACAACCTATTTTCATGTAAACCAGGATCTGGCCCACCTCATGTAAGGAAAATTTTCTTAAATTCAAAGTCCTTAGTTCTAAATATGATGATTGATTAGAAGATGCTTCGTTATTTTCAAAAATGTACCATAGTTGAAGGAAAACAGGTGATAAATGATCGGAATATCAGGAGTAATAGGAGAAATTGAGAAACATATTGGACTTATGTATTCCAGAGGTGTATTAGGTTTGTCTAATATGACTAATATGAATTGTCAATTGAACAACTTTGGTGAAAAATGTGGGCACTCATTGATTTCAGAACACAATGAGCCAGAACCGTTTCTAAAAGTCCTACAGATTTTAAGGAAACTCAAACATAACAAATTTGCAATGATTTCTCAGTGCAGAATGAATTTCAACTAATATATTCTTCATTATAAAGTTACAATTGAACAGTGAGTGTTTCCCAACAAAGTCACCGTGTCCATCGTGCAAGCCATATGTATCTAAAAACTGTTTTAGTAAATAAATAAATTATGAATATGTGTATACGTATATGATATAGCTAAGAATACATTATGTTTGTATATTTATAGACAAACATAATGTTTTTTTAGTATAGGGGTAAAAAATGGTAGTTGTTTGGGTAGTTGATAGGGCGATAGTTTTTATTTTAAAATATTTAGCTGCTTGTGTGTTGTATTTCCTCATTCGAGGGCTATAGTATTGAACTTTAGACGCCTAATTAGAATATTATACATCCTCTAACTAAATAATATGCTGACAAGTAAAATTATAATTTGTTGGATGGAAATAATATATTATAATATTTTACTGTATTAATGACTCTCAGTAACAATAAGTATGTAAGAAGGAAATCAGAAATCAATTTAGTTCTTGTAAAAGGCATATTCGAACCTAATAATTTTAAATGATTTAAGTTTTAAAAACGACAAATCATGTTTCAATCATGGTAATAATGAATTTATGTTAATCTTTTTCCAGTTATCTAATACTAGTTGGTCTCATATCGAGAAAAGTGTATTGTCATTCTAGATTACTTTTTATTTAACATTAACATTTAGATATATACATATATTACTTTTAGGTCTCATATTAGCAAATATGACCCTTAGTCCTTAGATGTGCTATTCATAACTTTATACTTTAATCAAAAATATAAATACAATATATTTACATAAGGTTTTTAACTTGATAATAGTTGACCCTTCACGATAAATATTAGGAGGAAAGTTGAATAATATGATTAAAGTTTGATGATCCAACGCTCATGAAAGACAAATGCATAACTGAATCAGTGGCCCTTGACATTTACTTCCTTCTTTGATACAAGCGTATAATTGTAGGTACAATCTATCTATGTACAATGTACACTTTTATGTATATAGGAAGAGAATTTAGAAATTATGTATTGTAGATAATGTTCCTGAATAGAGAAGAAAAAAGAATCATAGTCTTAAAAAACGATTAATTATAAATATTTCAATTCTCAAAAATGTTAACCTTTAAAGAGTAGAGACATATTATAGAGTCATTTGTAATCAGAAATAAAATGTTTTAAAAGAATACATTCACTTATAGGAATGGTTTTGAGTGCCCTAATACATTCATAAATACCTTAGGAAACAATCAAGTCTTGGCATATTTTCACTTTGCTCATGTACTCCTTAGCAACCACGATCCATAGTGCTTACCTATTTAGACACTCGCTCCAACGTACCATCATATATTTGTAAAATTTCCTTTTTAGGGGCCCAGTTTCCGATAGGGGTTGTGTAATGTTGACTTGTAATGCTAGTATTTGAAAATTATTTGAATTAATTCGGAGATACTTTGGTTCTACAAGGTACACGTAGATGAAAAAATAATTTTTTTTGTGGGCAGGGTAACTATCAAATTGACTTTTCCTGTTGAACCATGAATCATTGAGTAATTATGTTGATGGCCACATGAATGTACAATGTAGATCTTATTAAGTTTATAATGAATAATTACCCTACATAATTGAATTGTCTATGCATGACCAAGTCATGATATCTAATTAAAATGTAGCAATAAATCAATTATGAAAGGCCTGAATGTATCTTTATACATAAATATTTGAAAGAGATGTGATCCCTTTATGTAGATATATAAATATGACGAGCCCCTCCCTCCCCCCTACCTCCCAAATATAAAAACATATTTGGAATTTGAGCATCAATAATAAATTTATAATTATATATATATATTAGCTCACAAAAGATAGTTCACTCATCCCGTTCAGTCAAGTAGGTATGTATAAAATTCCTATGTTTTTCATACATGTTTCTGTTACCTATTCTACATAATATACTGCCGGTAGTAGCCGGTATTGCCAAAAGTTATTAGGCGCCGACAAACTTTACTTTATATATTTATATAAATATAGAAGCAAGCTTATGAACGGAACGCAAAATTGAACGCGTTCCGTGTGTTCAATGAACGGAAGAACGGATTTTTTTTAACGCTGAACGCTAAAAATGAGATTTTAGCGTTCTGTTCATGTAGTAGCTACAAAAAATTCAAGAAATCAAAGTTTATATTTTTAACCACTTTTTTAAATATGATTTAAAGGGCTGATAAAGGAAAGACGAACACTAAGGAGATCTCTTTTGTGGCAGTGGAACAGGGGGCACTTTTTGAACATAAAAGTTTCTTGTAATCTACCTTAACTCGAACAGATGAACTTGACCAGTTCAATTATTCTGAATGATGGGGCCGAGGCTCATCATTTGGCCGTGAATGTCAGCAAATGGGCAACTTATAATGCCTTAGTACCCCTTGATGAAATAAAAAGAGTTATATGTGAAAATAATTAGGAATCTTCTGATATTTAAATATTTTTGGTTCTCTTTAATATACATTGTGTGATAGCAAAACGCGACCTTTTAGCGTAGGATACGAAAAATCAATATCATCAAGAACAAAATAGTGTTGAACGAGTGGCCCATGTATTTATTCAAAAGAACAATAGTTACAAATAACTCAAAATATCCGCCCTCTTCTCCCACAATGGCCTCGAACCTATCCCTGAAGGCTGCGCACAACTGGACGACGTGGCTCTGGGATATGACCACACACTGCCTCTCAGCAGTTTTTTTTATTGCATCAATGCTGGGATTGGGACGGAACAGGTCCTACTTTTGCCATAGCCAAAGTCGAGAGGATTCATATCGGGGAGGAGGGAAGCCAAAAATCGTTTTTCCAGAAATTGGCCAAATTCTCCTTGAGCCATTGCAGTTGTTTCCTGGCCTTGTGCCCCGGGCGGTGTCCTGCTGGAACACATAATTTCCCCTGGAGTAGTTGGACGTAACCAAGGGCAAGACCATCTCCTTGAGGACGTCTTGGTACTCCATGGCCCGATTTTCAGGCCTTTCGGGAACCTCTTTATATCTGATGTCATAATTCCCAGCATCATTGAAGAGGCTGAAAACTTAGTCTGGGTGACCAGTAGAATCTTATCGCGCTCGTAGGCGAGGTAGCGGTCTTACTTTGAGTTTCTCAACGAGTCCACGGTCCAGTTTTTATTGCTGTACTGGGGCCGAATCAAATCGCCTATACTTTGTCTATTGGCCTCCATCTCGATAATGAATGAACCAATTTTAGTCAATTATAGCAAATTTGAAAGCTAATATTCGTTAAACTATTACATTAAAAATCTTCAATCCTAGTTCTCAAATGAAACCTAGCTCACACTATCAAAGTGGAAGTCGGAATTTTCTGTCGTACAATGTATATGGTACTACCTTATTATTGGAACGAGGAACGGAACGCGGAACAGAAGTAATGGCCGAACGCTGAATATTGAACAAAAAAAAAGAAAATTGAACGGAACGCTTACATGCCTGTATAGAAAATAACTATTTTACAAATCCTCAGTATTACTCTCCATTATTTTAATGAGTATTGTTGCTGTATCGGTACTCATTTATTCGGTTCAGTTCAGTCTTAAGACCATCCCTTAGAACTGTGCGTCGATGGATTTTTTCCTACAAATGTCGGTGGTTTTTAAGCCAAATAATTATGTATTATGAGCATCTTTTCAAAAAGAAATATGTTTTCATAATAATGCAATATAATACGAACATACTATATTTTTCCTTAGTTATATAATTTATTCTATTATATAACGAAATCATTTTAAAAAAGAAGGAAAAACACCCTCAATAACGTCACGAGGGATCAATTTTACCTTATATAAGGGGAAAAAAAGTAGGGTTGGACTAGATGGAACCGGGCTGAGCTAGACCGCGGTCTTTGGTCCTAAATAAGGACCCAAATAACACTAAATGAACACACTTACATTCAATACTTATGTAGATGTTATCTCCTAAAGAATAAAAAATAATTATAACAGCTTTAGAAAATAAAATTAACTTTCTTGAGGTTGATAATAACAACAAAACACCCAAGCTGGAATATGCTTCCGTTTTACAATCTTTAATGTATGTACTCAGCTTTTCCATTTAATATGATGAGCTCAACAATAGCTCCACACACTCTGTGCTGTATTGTTATTTTTTAAATCAAGTAGAAATACTCAAAAATGTGGCACTGATAAACATCCAAAGATCCTGACAAACTTTGGTTTCAATTCTTTATTAATAGGCACTCTAGTTTTTTTAGTTTTTTTTCTTTTTTAATAAGATGTGCGCTAGAAGATAAGCAGAGTTGTATTAAATATAAGGTCAATTTTGTGTGAAGTACTCTCTTTTTTTATCTTTTAATATGAAGCGGACGCTCGTTGCTACATTTTTATTTCTTAGATAAAGTAGTTAAAATTAAAGATGATATTTTTCAAATATCCAAACATCGAGACAGACCTTTTCTTTTATTAATATAGATGATACATATATTATAGGTATCCCTTCAATCGAATTGCGTTATAAAGATGGGTCTAATAATTATTATTAATCAATTGCTGCTTTTGTTTTTTTAGTTGGGAAGGCAAAACAATCAATTATGTAATTGTATTTATTAATAGGAATTAGAATAGCATGTCTGTTGTTCAGTGAATGAGTGCTTAAACATAAGTATTTATTTGATGAGTCTTCATCTATTACGAAGAAAGAAATAACAAAAAAATCATCATCAATGTGTGAGGTTGATGAGTGAGAAACAATACCGTATATCTCTGACCCATTAAACACTCCTCAAAAAATACTTTTTAATGATAGACCATAAATAATATTATTATGTTTATTTATCGTATGGATTCGAAAATTCATAAACATTAATGAAGTGGAATCTCAAAAAGTTATTCATTTTTTCCAATTATTAAATGCTATCATCTCCAATTGTACCGTGGCACATTTTTCATAGCTGATGTAAATGTTAGCACCCATACGTACAGATTTACGTAAATCTCTCTTTTTGTTTGTTTTAAATTAGCTCATTCTTAAGATGAATTTCAGATCTTGAATTTATTAAAAGAGCAAAAAAACATCGCAACATTTTCTTTTTCTTTTTAAATATTTTTTTAATCTATATCGCTTCTTATGTAAAATTGATGTTTTATTTTTTCTAATGACCTTTTTTACAGAATCGTATGCTTATTTCCATGAATGATGTTTATTTAGGGAATAATGGCAATATAAGAAGAATAAGTAACTAGGGTGTAATTTTGTTAATACAGTGGATGGGGAAATAATTTGTAGACTAATCCATACAATTTTCCCATCGCTATCAATGATTTATGACACGGTGTATTCTTTTGACGAACCAGCACCTCCTTTCGAGATTTCTTATTTTATGCACTCTGACAATCCTAAATGATAATAGATGTTTATAGTCTGACCTTTTTCGAAGTAATTAACTGATATTATCCCAGAATAATGATAGTATAACCTTGCCAACCAACTCTTGTATCTTTTTACGCATGGGATTAGGTTAATCACGTGCAGTTCACTCGGCTGAGAGCGTTGTGGTGGACCCACGTTTCATCTATAATTACATATCGTCTAAAAAGCTCGCATTTATTACGGTTAAACTATGCAAAAAATTGCTCCAAATCATGAACATATTGTTGCTTTTAATCCATTGTGATTGTGGCATCCCACATTCACACAGCTTCTGCATGTCTAAATATTCATACACAATATATCCAATACGTTCCTTCGCTATCTCTTGAGTCTCAGCTATGTGGATCAACTGGAACAATGGAATATTTGAAATTTAATTTTTGAAATTTTCTTCCAAAAAATTTTAATGTTTGGATTTTATTTTGAAAAAAAAAAATCCAAAAACCAAGCCTTTTCCCCCATAAAAAAAAAAATATATATACATATATAATTCTGAAGATAGATGGAAAAATATAATGTTGATATACCTAATACCCTGTACATGACATGTATTTTAAATATATTTAAGCATATGAAAATCATGTACATGACGTAAGAATATGTTTCATAGTAAGCGAACACTAATCTTTAACAAATTTAGCATAGAACCTCAGTGAAAAAATCTATAATACCTCAGTAAATAAGTCATTTTATTTATAGATTAAATCAAAATGTTAAGGACATCTCCTTTCATTGACCCAGACTGATTACGAATTATTGTATTTGTAAAAGAATATAATATTTTTGACCTTACAATACAGATTTGAAAGGGGTACACTTTATGTCTACATACTAGTAGGATAGTATGTGATATGTTTCTCTATAAATATCTACATATTTTAGCGTACCTGCTATATAATGTATTGAATCTCCTTCTAATGTACTAAACTCTTATACTATGTACTTGCATCTTAATGATCAACAGTTGTAAATAATATTTTCTGCTAGTATGTTAAAAAAACCGATAATTAACCTGGTAACCCAGACGAATTGTAAGATGTTTTGGATGAGAGCAGGTTAGATGTCATGACGTTTATTTAGATTAGCTATAATCAGCTATGAGAGGAAGGAAATAAATAAAAGCCCAACTCTGTATCCAAGAAGGACATTGTCAAACAAGGGCTTACACTTATAACTATCCTATAATAAATCATGAGTGTTACACTCTGGCAATCATAAGCCATGGAATTTCTAGATATCTATACTTGAATAGTGGTTGGTTTATTTTTTCCAAAAGCTGATGCCATTATTCTTTAATTCTTAAGTAGGGAGCATCTTAGTAGAAAATGCGTGAGAGTATGAAGAGTATCACAGAGGAATTCGTTGGACTCCAAGTAGAATTAAGGATCAACTAGTGACGGCAGAACTATAGAAGCCATTGTCCTACAACTTTTGAGAAATTATATCGCTATCGTCATACAAAAACATGGACTTGTCTAAAAAAATTAATATAATGAAAAAGATTTTTTTAACTTTTTTGTATAACTGCAGACGCTCTTGATGATGTCACCATTTTATAATTGCAGGCACTAGGATTTTGTCATTAGAGAGAAAAAAAAAATTAAGGTTTAGATTAAATTTTGTTTGGAAAGACACTAAACTTTAACGAATAGAAGTTTTTTGGGTAAGACAAATTAAAACAAATATTGACATAATACGATAAATAAATACCAAACCCAAGAAATGTGAAAATTGATGCAATCCTCGTGGCATAGATTTATTACTAAAAGTATAATATCTTGGTAATCTTCAAGATATTATTGCTCTTATGAATTATTTCTCCCTATTTTAAAAAATCAAATGTATAAGCGAGCAAGGAGCATTATTATAGTACTCCTTGCTCGCTAATAAAAACTATAATTATGGTTATTGTGATCTCTGTCAGCTGTCTTTCAAAGTTGCGGAAATACCTTCTATATTTTTCTTTTATTGAAGACTCACGAGGATTTAGACAATTTTAACATGTTATAATCATATCACACATTGTTCAGATTATAACTACAAAAAATCACACACTTGTTTTAGATCATATTTATTACAACTCTACTCGATAATGATTAACACTATATATTTCACTAAACGAAACAATTAAAATATAATTTGAGTAACACTTATGAAAAGACAAAGTTCTTTGAATTTTGTTGATTCAATCCTTAATTATCCTCCTTAAAAGAGTCTAAAGATCAATCAAAAAGCGTTAAAGACGGAGTTTTTCGCTTTTAACTAGACTTAAATATGTTTTGATATAATTGGAATGGATCCTTATATTTCAATGAGGATTAATTGGACTTTAAATATGAAATGAATTGTTGTTGTATTTTGGCAACGTACTACTCAAGAGGCCTGAACCTTGATCTCTTACATGTAATGATTCTCCTTGATTGTAACTACTACCTATATAGTGTATATCATATCTTAAATTATATAAATTTATTTGGTCCAAATGTGGGATTATAATGTAGTAATGACGGAGAGACTAATCTTAAAAGTTTCTTATATAAGTATATAATTCTTTTTTTCCTTTGGGAAAAAATATTGACAAACATCTTTGGAATGTGAGCCAGTGATAGGCCTATTAAAATAAGTATTATTATTACCTATGTTTGAAGAAGAAGTAAAATCCTGATACTATCATCATTTGACCCTTTCGTGAACGACCCTGAAAACAAAAAAAAAACTTTCTGCATATAACGAAATATTTTGAACAGCTGTTGCTGCATGCATCTCTCTTAGTCTTTAGTTCATTTTATTTTCATGCAACTTTATCGCCAGTTGTTTATGTACATAAATGATGGATTAAGCAGAGGCTGTAGCTTCCCCCCCCCCTAAAAAAATAAAGATCTTTTTAATTTTTTCCAAAAAAATTAATATTTGAAATTTTGAAAAAAGTTTGTGAATAGCTATTGATTTTTGAATTTTTTTGTCTAAACAATTTAATTTTTGTAATTTTCAAAAACCAAGCCCTCCCCAAAATATAATCCTACGAACGCCCCTGATGAAGGCTTATAAAGACTTTAGTAAAAATAAAGAAAAAAATTCCGCTCCCTTTTCGAAGATTTCAATTAGTGAAATCATATTCATTGCATACACAGTTATTACATATAAACAGAAGAATGTCCATGGATTGCTTAATCACAGACTGTTGAACTATTTCATAAGATTCCACATAACTTTCGAGAAATTTTTAGTGATCAACTTTTCATTTGATGTGGTCAAAGGTGAAATGAAATTGTAGTTATGTATTTATTTATTTGATGAAAAATACAACATTATCTACCTACTGGTTAATGACGTTTGACCCCAAGGTATATATATTATTATAAAAATGCACCAAAATATTTAATGAAATGGGCAATGCAACTAAATCAACATATTGCAGTTGTTTTAATGTTACTCTATAATAACACTTGCGACAGCAGGGGGTGGGCTGTAGGAGCTGTTGCCCTCACCTAACAAAAGTGATTTCTACTTTTTACTAGACAGATTAATATTTGAAATTTAATTTAATTTTTTTCCCAAAAATTTAATTTCTCCAATTTTTTTTCCAAAAATTATTTTTTTTCTTAATAGTTGTGGATTTTTGAAATTTTTCTCCAAAAAATTTAATATTTAAAATTTTAAAAAATTGTTTTTTTGTTAACAGCTATGGATTTTTGATTTTTTTTAACCAAAAAATTAATATTTTCTGAATAGACGTGGATTTTTGAATTTAAGATTTTGTTAATAACAGTTGATTTTAAAAATTTATTATTCTACTTTTTTTCCAAAAGCACTGAAGATAGATTAAATTATCATGTTAATGTACCTAATACTACATGTATATGTATTCTAAAAATGGATATATATATTTATGTATATAAAAATCATGTACATGACGTAAGAATATGCTTCATAGTAACCGAACACTAATCTTTAACAATTGTAGCATGGAACCTCAGTAAAAAAAAGTATTTCAATATTAAATTTTTTTCCGAAAAATTTAATATTTGAAAGTTTTTTTAATTTTTCTTGGACAAAAATCCAATAACCAAGCCATCCCCACTCCCCAGTATATAATTTTACAGACGCCCTTGAATAACATTCGAAAGTTGAAAAAGTAATTTTCAAATAGGTTAAGTGACTTTGCAGAAAGGTATTCGTTCCGAAATATTTTTTATACATACCTTCCCCTTCAATTTGAAGTTAAAGGAATTTTAATAAAGAGTTCCTTTGCAAATATTTCCCTGATATAATGTATTATCATATAAGAGGATTACTCATCCTTTTTTTTCACAAATATAAATCTTACAATTCATCATCATCTGAAAACAAAATGTAAACATTATACATTTAGGATATAATTATCTTATTTATTAATCTTATAAGATAAATAAAATTTTGTAAAAAGTTTTTCTTTTGGCTATAAAATCATATCTTAGTATATATATATATATATTGATTATTATGTCCTTGAGTAATATATGAAGTTTTGTTTAATACCCAAATGTACATAAGTATTACTATTAAGATTTTATCGTGATTATAACTTGAGGGTTATGAGATAGGTCATTACATAAAAACATCATTTAATTTTAAAGATTCCGTGGAAAAATCTTTAAAGTTTCGTTTTTCAAAAAAGAAGGAAAAGAAATCACTTGTTTAATGCTATGTTTATATATACAAATGACCGTTATGTTTTATGAAAAGTTGCTCACGAGTCATTTTTACGAATCAAGGATGTTTGTGAGTTTCAAGCCTCGAGTCTTCTTTTCAAGCTTTAATAAAGCTGACTTTATCTCGGTAGAAAAATCGTTTAACTTCGAGTCCAAGTCGCTTGTCCCAACTTATGACTCCCAGAAATATAGAATAATGAAAGCTGCTTTATATGCACAATAATAGTAATTAGGGCACCCTCTATCCAATCAAGTAAGTCAAATTTGTTTCAAAAAATTCAAAATTCTCAAAGGCATTATTATTTTCTTGAGATATAAACTTTACAATTTTGTAATTTTCATATTTCATAATGTTTTTAGCTATAATTTTCGTTCAAAAAAATATTCAGTTTTGCGGCGATACAAGCACCGTGAATTTGGAGATAAGTCGTGCTAGTTGTTAAACAGTCTCTAATTGTAGAAGAATATCTGTTAAGTCAATGCATCTATAAATGACTTTTAATTAGTTGCAGTTATTGTTGTGTCAGTATTGTATAGCATGCCGTAAAATGACCATGTGAATTGCATACAAATGTCACAAATGACTATATAAACATCTATTTATTGAACTTTAACAAAACAACAAAGTGCAAATGTAAAACAAATCTTTTTTGTGCCATTTAGTACAGAGCTTCTTTAATATGTCTTGTCCATATATTGAAGCAATAATGATAACAAATAAAAAATTCTATATAATAAATACTTTATATAGCCACATAGCAAATATACATAATTATCTCTAAAGTCAGAGCTCTGGCAAGAAGTTGGAAGGAAGATACTATTTCCAAAACCTGTAAGGGCGTAATAACTAGTTTTTGAAAGGCCCAGAGAAACACAAATATCCGACAAAGGAAAATCCCTGACGTTTTTGGAATCACTATGGACGCATTTTGTAGGTCTCAAAAAGAGGATATGTCCGGGGAAAAGAGGAAGTCTGGTCACCCTAGCTTAAATTGACATTTTTCAACAAGGGTAACGTATTTAATTACTAAATCTTTTAATGTCTGATAATAATAGTTTTATTTTTATCGTTCATTCAGAACTAAAGATGAGAATAAACAGTCTATTGGATAAATTCTTTTGAGGATACATAAATTATAGTTATGTAGAATATTCATACAATAAATGACATATTTGTAATAAAAGGGCTGATGCATTAGTGATGGAAATTATTTGAAGGAGTTTGGCAACAATCTCAATACGATACTCCTGTCTTCAATAAAGACTCTTTATGAATCTTTTATTGCGTAAGGATTATAAATGTTTTATTGATTTATATATTGCAAACTTATCAAAGCTTTATTTTTGGCACGTATGTGCTTTGCAGACAGACAGCATTACTTATATGATATACATTATATGATAACAAAAAGACATGAATAATCTCACAAGACACATAGTTGCTGTTAAAGCAATAATAATTTATTATCCCATGATACATTTCATCTTTCTTTCATATCATTATTAGAATGATAATGGATGCTCCATTCATGCGCTCCTAGTAATAGGTTATGCAATAGCCAATAAGGAATCATCAAGTGGTGATCGAAGATGTACAAAAACATGTTCACAACAATGAAGTCGAAGGTGACATTTGGTATGTATTAAATAATAGGATATGAAAAATTACATTGCTGAAGTCATGAGTTGACATCGTAGCTATTCATGAGTGCAAGTCTTGTCACAATTCTTCGAGCTCGCGTTCAAATGGAGCTGTGAGTCTAAAGTCGCAGATGAATAAAACTTAAGTAGGACTATAATCCGAGTTCTGGGGTCTATGAGTCCCAGGTTCAGCGGATTCAGTTTTCATAAATCCTATAAGAAAATAAATGGTACATAAATTATCATGGCAATTTGCAGAATTGGACCCATTCACCTTTTTTCTGTTCATTCGTTCATTTTCGGAAAGTTTTCGTTCGTCGTTCATTCGTTCACTTTTTTCTGTTAATTCGTTCATTTTCGGAAAGTTTTCGTTCGTCGTTCATTCGTTCACTTTTTTCTGTTAATTCGTTCATTTTTGAACTGTGAAAAAGAAACAAACATGGAAGTATAATATTTTGTTGGATAGATAAAAACTAATGTTCCTACGACAAGGTAACAAATCCAGTAAAATCAGAGCTTGACAATACAATATACCCATAACCTGTTTCCAAATATTAAGGATTTTTTATAATGCGGTGTATGGAATTATTCTGACTCCTTGCATGGTGCGGTATATTCCCCGGTATATTCGGTTTTTATATAATGATAATAAATTATAAGAAAAAAAAGCAAAAAGCGTCGAATGCACAAGATGTGGTAAGAGAGGCCACTATGCAGGAGTACAAAAGAAAGCTTTATTTCGATCATCAACTCTATTTAAAAATTTGAACTAAATAAATTACCCATCGATGCATTGAATGTCCATGGAAATTACTTCAATAATATAATAGCTATATATGACAGTGGTGCAATTGTATCTGTTGCTGGATCAAGAGTTCAAAGTAAATATCGATTCCAACCCAATTAAAAGAGTACCGTTTAAAATATATCTTTAAATTAAACTATTTATTTATTTACACATGAAGGAAGAGAGATTGTTGTATATTATTGATATATAACTTCCATATAAATAACTTTATAAATGTATATTATATTCTGTAAATTTATGCAAGACAAAATATATTGTTAGTTAGAGAACATCAAACCCATTATTACAGGAAGTGTACTCGTAACTTTTTAGTGACCACTGACCATAAAGGATGAATAGATAACTTTGGCACGAAATCGAAAGAATAGAAATGAGTTAATAAAGTTACAAATTATTTAAAAAATATTGCTAATAGTTACGTGCTGACAATTAAATGATAACAAAATATTCATTCCATTGGGTGATCAACAATTCCCTCAATTTCTTATTGCTTGGTTTGGATCTCCTTTTCGTATTGATGATATTAATCATACTAAAGACTATCTCAGCATCACAATTGACAATTGGAGTATTTTTGTATACAAGATTTTCACTTGTTGAGAGATCCTTTAGTTTTGTGTAGGCAGGATTCTTTTGAAGCACTTCTTTTAACTTGGTCTTGAATGGCTCTTCCTTCAAATCTTGTGTCAGATTTTCTACTATGGTTAGACTGGTAAGAAAGGCAATCTTTCCTCAAGTGCAGTTATTGATAGTTTAAATTTATATGATATGTTTGATGAAATGGTATTAATCCCTAATAATAAGGTACTTTTGTAATAATACCAATGAATATAATTACTAAAGAGGAAACTGCTGTAACTTCAACTTTTTCACTGATTCGGGCTCCCTTGTTAAAAAAAATCACCTTATATAAGCTATCACTGATGCCAAATAAATTATCAAGTAAAAAAAGGTTTATAAAATTCGTTAGGTAGGATATAGATTAAGTTTTTTACCTATTTTTACTATTTGGAAAAACATGAATCAGCTCAGCCAAATCAAGTATTAAGGTTGGTCTTAATATCACTGTCCTGGTGATACTTAATCTTAGACTAATCACTTTTGACATACCAAAAAATTGCTATCTGAAATATTTACAAGCATCCCCAAAAATGTGTTGGATTTTACTCTAGATTCACCATTTTGTAATAAATAAAATTCAAATTTTGCAAAAAAAAATTAGAAATGAATGGGTATGTAGAATATTGCACTCTAACCAAACTTCAGAATACCTATTTCATGCATTACCCTTCTCCAGTTATTTGAAAATGGTGTGCTGTGAGACATTTCGTAGAAAAATTCCCCATTAATCGTGCATTCGTTGAAAAATGAACGGAAAGCGTGAATGCCGCTCATTTTTCCGTTCAAATTCCAATCCTGATGTAATATAGAATATTGGAGAGTCATGCTCAACTTTGAATATTTTAACATCAAGTACATTTATTACATTCTACAACATTAGAGAGATAAAAACCACCCAAAATCAATCGATACGGTTAGCCAATACTTCCCTACTGTTTAACTATTATTTGGTGAAAAGTATGGAATTGTTAATATAGCTGAACAAGAGTTGTTTTGAGTGTCCAACCAATCAACCCTTAAAAGACAAACAACGGGATGAGTAGTAGAAAAGACAGAAATGTACTAGTAATTATAAAATAACACAAATAGCACAATGTAAACTTTTATGCTTGTGGGATAACACCGTTTGATTTTTTTAAAACTTTGAGTCCAAATCAAGTCACAAGTTTTTTAACTTTGAATTGGAGTCAAATCTGAAGTGATACTTTTAAATGCAAGTCCAAGTCCTCAAACCTGTTTTACAAGTATCTTATAAGTTATGCATAAGATATTTATCCGGCAGTATTCGATATTTTGGATAGGATTTTATAATTATTGAATTTGCGAAATACTCACAACAATTATTGTGACTTTTAATAGATTACATAAAAATAAATAAAAGATTTGCTTGAGTATATTTTATTTCTTGCAAAATAATATATAGCTTTGCAGTGATGAAAAGGTTGGGAATCATTGTTCTAAACTGTTAAATTCCCTAGCTCATTGTAAAAAGTCAATTAGAGTAAGTTAGGTATTACTGATTAGTATTTTTTAGAAATCAAATACTAAAAAATAGTTTTTTTTAGTATTTGAAATCATTTTCTTTATTTGTTACTACCACTACTCCGTAAATATAGATGGAATAATATCTAAGAAGATTACAAAATTTGGTCAAATTTTCCATACCAATGTAAAGAATAATTGCTAAGAAAATACACTCTGTAATAATAATAATGTTCGGCTATGTAACTTTGATTTAAATAGTTTTGACATGAAAGACAAGTCTATTAATATTTAATATAATGTTTTTCTATTAATGTTGTTTATCAGTTTTTTTTCTATCAATTTCGAATTATTATGGACCTCATTATTTTTAGTGATGTGCCCCGAGCTATATTTTTCTACATGGGTATTTTCGAGTTTCTAAAAAAATATTCGAGGAATTACGAGCTTTACTCGTTATTTATTTTTATTTTCCTTTAATTGGTTAGATGGAGTTGCACTGATTAAGTATAAGTAAACATTATAGTATTACAATTACTCCATCTAAACTAGGAATCTTTTTGTGAAATCCATATACATACATAAAGTATGTATTATATATTTCTTTCTCTAGGAATCACCTGGGATCAAACGCACATTGAGTTCAAGAGAATAATATCTCCCAAATCATATTGTTAAAGAATTATTAAAACTTGTAATTTAAAATTGTTTTTGTAATTAATTTTCCAAGATTCTCTTAAAAATTAATTTAATTAGTTTACTCTAAGATGTAACTACTATTTAAAAAAAAAGATAATGAAATACTGCAAGTGCTAGAGGAATTGGGATTATATTTAAGCTTAAATCTCAGGGGATATGCTAAACGAATTAGTTGCTAGTAGATTGAAAATCAAATTTGACCATTAAAATTTATGTTTAATAGTGGACCTTCCCTCATGTGTTTAGAAATATTCATTAATCTATATTAATGCAGCCAAGTTTGTCGTATGTATATTGGTCTGAGGATTACTCTTTGAGTGTGTTCTTAATAAACTGCGTAATTCCAAGCAATGTCGATTTCTCCCGCTAGTCTAAAAAAAAAAATCAAACAAAGATTATTTTTCAAACGAAATGGGATTAAGAGTACACATTGCAAAAAAGTCAACCTGTTTATACATAGTGTTGCCTGTGGGAAAACATAAATTCTAAATTTCCCAGAGAAAGGAAGTCAATCTAGGAAGATTTACATGTTATAATGGGATTGAAAAAGAAAAACAGATAATCCCAAGTTTTAAAGAGATCCAAGATTTTGACGGGATCCGAGCTTTAGACGAGTGCCGAGTAAAACTCGGCTTTTTATCCATACGAGCCGAGTTTTTTGTGTCGTTTTTTATTTACTTCATAAAACTCGAGTAGCAATTTACGAGTTTTGCTCGTGGCACATCACTGGATTATTTTTCATACAGGCAGGTCATAATTTATGATAATGGTACTATGTAAATTGAGATTTACATCTTGTTTTCATACTATAAGCTTGCAGAGATTAATATAAAAAAGTAAATTTACCTACAAATGTACATAACTATGTTTATACTTCTTTTGGTTTATTCATATAATATACTTCTATTAATTACACTCTAACTTTGAACAAGTGCTTCTCACTCTTTTAAGAGTATTTTTCTATAATAAAAAAAGCATAGGTATAGGGAATAAATTAATGAAATATTAAAAATGAGTGGACATTATGTATAAAAAATGAAATGGCCATGTAAAAAAGCATAAACTACCTATAAAAAAGATCTTAATTAGTCACTTATCTTGAATAGAATAAATATCAAGTTCAATATATGTGAATTGTTCCAAAAGAAAATAATATCATTCCTTGAATAAGCCTCTTTTGCCATGTGATTTTGGCTATTCTCTCTAGATATAGTCCAAACATTGTTTCAAATAATATGAAATGTCAGTATATTAAAAAAATTATAATAACACAAAAGTCACCCAGATAATTAATTTGAAGAATGTCTGGGAAGAGAGCAGCATAACTCAATTACCTTTACTTAGATTAGCTATAAAGAACTTTGAAATAAGAGAAGTAACACAAATCCTCCTCCGTATCTGGCAATGATATAGGGAGAAATTACAACGGTGTCGATCCTCAATTCTCATCCAAGTCCAACACGGACTTACACTTATGACTCCAAAACAAATGCTTAATTTTACTCTTTGTCTTTCGTGATTACTATATTCTTATTGTCTCACTTCAAAATAAAAGAAAAATGATGAAAGCTTTGGATAGTAAGAAATTCTCTTCAGATGCAATTACAAAATGAACCCAATCTAAATGTTGAATTATATATTTTTATAACCTATAGTTCCAAGCATAGATAAAACACATACAATGACGATCCGATAAATCCAACGTTCCAATTATATGGTAGTATCAGGTTTGTACAGTATAAATACATACACTAGCGCGTTCGTTAAATGAAGCTATAGAGTTTTTGAGGCATAAAAAAGTCGGATACTCCAAATGAAATTGCTAAATTAAATTGAATGTAGAAAAGCGAGAACTCTTTGATCTATGTCTGGGGTACCAAAGCTTTTTTTTCTAAAATGTCTATGGAGATAATAAAAAAAATTAGTGAGACTCAAGTTCAAAACACTAATATCCGACTAAAAATAACTATATTTTATTTTCACAGAAGTAGAATAGCTATTTCCGTTGTGATTCAATCATATCGATCTTCTCTTAATCCTATATGAAAGTATAGATGAATTAATCCACAATTTATTATTAAAATCTATTTTATATAAGTTATAACTTATGACTAGGGATGGACATGGAGCAAGTGCGTGTAAAAAGGAGGAGCGATACATATTCTATTGATTAAAGTTACAGTTTTGGAGGATAGAATATCACTTGATTCTACTATGGAAATGAGAATCTTGGATATTTCAAATTATGCTAGAACAGTTACTATAAAAAGTAGTCGAAACTTTCAAATTCAGGAGGAATACTTCATTTACTTCGTGAAACTCACCAAAATAACTTTCTTTTTACATATTATAGATCTATTAACATTGAGATCTCCTAAATTACTTCACTTAAAGTAGCTATTACGATATGTTAAACAATGAGTAATCAAAAATTCATGGCTAACACTTAGAAATAAAATCCGTCTTCATCCTATACATTTCAAATACGCTAAAAAGACTCAAAATTATCTTAAATAAATACAAACACATTGTACAACGTTTGTGATCCTTCAGGCAGTTTTTCTTCGTTGTTCGTAAATCCAAATACAACTGAACTTATAACTAATATTAATAAAATATATTAAACAATGGTATAAGACTAAGACCAAGTGTGATGAATCCAAGAAAAGCACTCCAATAGCATCTTTTTGAGCTATTTAATCTCGTTGATAGTAAAAGTAGATACGGTAAAGAATAAGAGGCTACCCACCATCTTTAGACAAAACTTATGATCCATCAATAAATATTCCTTCCTTTCTATCGATTGAGATTTTTCCATTTCTTCAAGTCTCAATTAAGGCCACGACTATGATTCATTTATTTATGTACCACAAGTCAATGAGTCCTTTCGAAATAGACTCAACATCCCAGATCCGTGAATCCTTACCTCTTCTTCTTATAATATTGAATAATATAAACTGGGCAAGATAACAGATTACTTCTTTATCATTGTTCCTTTTTTTTCTTCTCCTAGAGCTATATAATTAATCTGATCGAGATCATAGAGATATAAAGTATAGAGTGCTTACTCTCTAGAATGATGAGGGCAATTTATTCAAGGGTTCAGCTGAACAACATAAGGATTAAAACATTCAGTTATTATGTCAACATTATTCTTTCAGTTATCAATAACATCTCTTAAAATCTTAATAAATTATAATTAGTGATAAAATAAACCTTTAATTTTTACAAAATTAGTTTGGTATTAAGTAAGTTTATCTTAGTGGATATCATTGGAACTTGATGCATTCTTATTTTTTTCTTCGTTGAGTTCAATGCCTGCTTGTATTGCATTCAATTGTACTTCAAGAACGGCAGCTTTTTCTAGATCCCCAGAGCACGATCTTGCTAGTAAATTGTTGAAAAATGTGAAATCTACAATAATGTCAAAATAAGCTTTTTACAGTAAGTATTTTCATAACTTTATTAAACAATCATATTTTTTGGGATCCTTGTTAGTTCATTTAATATTCCATATGTATTATAAGTAACCATCTACTTTCATTTTTCCTGAAAATCCAGAGCTTCTAAAGCAATGGATAGTAAACTGCCGTCGCCAAGATTGGAACCTAACCAAATGGTCAAAAATTTGTTCTAAATACTCTGACATCATCAAGCACAAAGTTAAGTGCACGCAGTGCCCTCAATTTTCGAATTGCCAATGCACTTAAAAAAAGTAGAGTCCCATTGGCGAATTTTAAAGCGAAGAACCCATGAAGATGACATTACTATAAAAAAGAATTCTGATGGCATGATTGAAAAAAGGTCAATTGTAAATATAGTCATTGATCATACATATGCTCTACCTAGTACTATGGAATCCTTGGGGAGGTGACAAAAAGAGCAAAAAGATATATTATGATTATTTCCAAAAAAATGAACTTCTTTTAAAACATTTAAATCCTTTAGAAATTAAATTACTTGTAAAAGCAAACGAAGGCTTCAGAAGCGGATAACCAATGCTAAAGATTTAATTAAAAAAAATATGGTTTCTGGATTAAGTGAAGAAGTTCTTTCTGCTATATCATCTAAGTTTCTAAAGGAGCTCGTTCATCATATGATCCATAGTAAAAAAAATAGGAATTACAACAAGAAAAATATACTCAGAGGAATTAAAGCAATTTGCATTGACTTTACAGTTTCTCTCTCAGAAGGGTTATGATTATGCCAAAAGGACTTTCAACATGGCATAGCCACATCGTTATGTCATTAGAACCTGGTGTGGATAGATTGATGGTTCTCCTGCCTTTACTCTAGAATCATTTGAAGCATTAAGAATATGAGCTCAGGAACAAAAAAGTGCCAACGGCGAAAAAATCTATTACAAACTCGAAAATACCCGTTGGAAACTTTATGATCCATAGATTATCTGGAAGAGAAAAGGCAATTTGGTTCTTACGGCTTAGATTAATGTGTATATTATGTACATTAAAATGTAATAATGTTGACATAATAACTGAATGTTTTAATTATATATACGTGTATTATCATTCCTAGTATTACATATGATGTATTCTCTTGCAACTTTGCTATGTTTAACGCCCTTGGAGCTGTTTTCTGGCAAAATAATTTGGAAACAACGTTTCCTCATACTTTCAATCCTGAAATCCAGATAGCAGATATATTTGATATTTTCCATATGATGAAGCTCGTGAGGAATACATTTGCATCCTTCGGTGTTATGAAAAATCAAAAAGGAGAGGAGATTCGTTGGAGCTTTATCAATGAACTGCGCTTATTACAGAAACATGAAGGTCTGAGAGCTGGAACAAAGTGACGAAAAGCTCACATTTAATGGACAAGAATGAAAATGAGATGAACCTCCTTGAGTAATTTAATCTCGTTGACAGTAAAAGTAAATGCTTTAGAGAAATAAGAGGCTACCCACCATCTTCAGACAAAACATATGATCCATCAATAAATATTCCTTTAATTCTATCGATGGAATTTTGTTCCATTTCTTCAAGCCTCAGCATCCCAGATATTTGATTCCTTACTAATTTTCCTTATAATATTAGATATATAAATAAACAGCATAGGATTACAGATTACTTCTTTATCATTATTCCTTTTTTCTTCTTCTCCTATATAATAACTGTATAATTAATCTGATCGAGATACAACAGTAAAGTTCGAACCGATAATAGAAAAATACAAAAAGGTGGCGAAGATGTAATGCTACAAAATCTCATCGAGGAAAAATTACACCCCCCAAAAAAAAAAGAAAGAAATATATATATATATATATTTCCCACGGACACACCTGACCTTTCACACATTTATGCAAATATAATGTATGACTAAATTGTAGAATAAACTCAAAGAGATGTCCAATTTAGAATTTTATCATAAAAATCAAGCACAAGACAGGTATAGGTATTCTCTTATATTATTCACAGTTTGAGAAGTCAATGAGAGATTCAGAGAATGCTGATATCTATTTTGGGTATTAACCATCGGACACATATGTGCTAGATCAGCGTGCGTCATCCTTTCAATGTTCATCTTTGCTAATGAAAATGTAATTCTATTGTGATTTAAAACAGTGATCCAAGACATGAACACCCCTTTTTGAACAACAGTATGGACAAAATATGATAGAGAAGCAATCAATAATCGAAACATTCACACGAAAAAAAAAAATTGAAGAACGACTATGTTCCTTATATAGTGGCCGATTATTTTTCGCAGTGGGAGAAATATCTTGTTCGAAATCCCGTCAAGGTTTTAGAAAATAAAAAATGCGTACGATGGTTTCCTAGAAAAAGAGATGAAACATCTCATATAAGAATGTCTGCAGATGAAATAAGTTGCGTTGCAGATCTCAGAGTTAACCTGGTCAAGGGGAATATCCTTTGAATTTAGCCAGTTACGACAGATATACATGTAGTGTTACCAATTAATGGGTATGCCATTTCATTTCTTCTATATTAGGAGGAATATGTTGTCATCATTCAAAAGCTTCACAAACTCCGGATGAATCATGAGAAGAAGCGACTAGATCTAGATAGATATATTTCGATTCTTTGGGAAAATTTAGTCTCCCATCAAAAATACAATTTCTTTTTTGACGATAAAGAAGATTGGAGGTCATCTATTTGCGATCCTCGTTCTGGGAACAGAAGATTTGATGATTGTTCTTCTGGTTACGTCACTGAAACATTTGGCTTACCCTGTAACTAAAGTTGATAATATTGTAGAGAAAAACGCGTGCAAGTAGGAGGGGGGAAAAATACATATGGTATCATTGTTTAAAATACTGATGTGATTATCATCTGCCTGCTTTATTATGATTTTTGAGGGTATAACGTAAGTATTTATTAGAAAAATGTTTAATGAAGATATACTACGTATAATTGACTTAGACGTTTTTTATCCGTTACAATAGATTTTATATCATCACACTCCATGAAATTGTAATTCATTATTAACCTTATTCTCTGAATAATAGCTAATGAAACGACAAAATAGAGTATTTTGAAATATATTTGAAGTTCAAAGTTTAAAAAAAGAAAGCTTTAATTAAATATAATCTACATAATAAAAAATATACTATCATACATTTATGTTAAATATACAAAATTAAACAATTGGAATCATATAACTAATAACAATAAATTATATATACATACAGAATATTGAAATAATAGATTGATCCAAATAATATTTTCTTGTTCTGACACCGGAATCCAGTTAAATATATCATAACTTTAGGTTGCAAAACACAAGCAAGACGTGGAGTTTAGTCAAAAAGATAATCACCCCTCTTCTTTATGTGGAAGTTGCTATATACAATTGTGCACAGGATAGATATATATCTACCGATGAAATCTAACTAATTATTTATAATAAAGTAAATGTCAAAATCATAAAATTAGACAATAAATATACTAATAAAAAACATGTTAGAAATAAATCCATCTTAAAGATTTAGAGCAAAAGCTAATTATGTAGTAATGTCCGGCGATATTACTCCTTATTAAGGGCATCAAAAAAGATTTCCCTCCGTTATTTATGCTTTTATAATAGCATACTATTATCATGAAGGATATACACAATTGCTAATTATAATGCTACACCCAATGTAACTACCCCCTTTGTTGTGACCATTTAAGCAATTGTTTTTGCCTTTTATGAGTTTTCTGAACACCATTTCTTGGAGCCTATCAACCATAGCTAAGTGATAAAAAAAGTAATATTTATTGAGTATGTGATATTGGAAAACCTAATTATCATACCTAAGTTTTTAAGTGAAGTTATTAGTCTCAGACAAACTAGTTGCGAACCATCCAAAGCTACTACCCCCGTTGTTGTGACCATTTAAGCAGTTGTTTTTGCCATTTAATGAGTTGTGTATCGTAATTCTTGATATGTTTAGCTAAAATAGAATCATATTTTAGGGTTAGATTTGAAAAAAATTGAATACTTACTGTGAGATAGTACAAAATTCAGAGTTCCATTTCGATATTAGTAAATACTTTTTACTGATAACTTGATCGTCATTTGGTGTGGATGACTCAAAACATTTTTATATGTATTTCTATAAATGACATCAGTACCAACATCCTCCATTAATTTAATGATGGTTCCTCGGGAAGGGATAGGTTTACCCGTGTATTTCTCCATAAATTTTTTGAACGTAGATGATTAGCAATGGATAAGGTTATATTACATGCAATAAGCATCTTTGTGAGATCAGAGTTAAAGTCTGACTTGATGTATTCATCATTAACTTGATTTTTTAGATGAATATCCATGCTCTTGATATGAGATGAGGATAATGGGTGTTGCGTAATTCTAGACAGGGGACTAAAGGCACATTTATATCGACAAATCCGACAAACCATCTGTTTCTCATCCGGTAAGTATTTTCCAAATTCCTAGGCCTCCATTTTCAGAAATCCAGACAGAAGGCGACGTTATTTTTTGCATTTTATTCAGTTCTCTATCGACTATCCCCATCTAATATTATATTAATATTGAATAATAAAGGCGGGAATGATAACGTTCATGATTGATAGAAGAAGATGTATATTATTTAATCAATGATGTCATAAGTATTTCTTCTCTTCTCCTCGCACGCTTTTCTATTCTTACCAAAATTATCACCCTTACCTATAACTACAATCCAATTATGCTTTAAGATAGAAAGGCTTGAGTATTCAAATTTTTAAAATGTTCAATGTCTATTATGATGCAATTTTAGTTTAACAGAAATTGGACAAGAGACAATGGTAGCAAGAAAAAATAGTTAAAATTGACAACATACACAACAATGTTTGATATGGATATAAATAAATAAATAGAGCATACTTTTATGTCAAATACCCAAACTCTTGTAAGTTGTACATTCTCTGTAGATTAGATTAAAGCATGAAACCAATACAACGCGACCCTTAGCTTGAGGAAATAGTATCGTCAATATTTTTAATATATGTTCGCAAAATGTTGCTTCTTCTACGACGCCACTCTGTTATTTATCTTACATTTTCCACATTTTGTACAATAAATGTATTTTCCAAGAACATGACCAAAAGCCAAAAAGAATGTCAAAAGCGTGATGTTGTTCCAACCGTTTCAATAATATGGTATTTCATATTTTATAGAAATTATATAAATCCCAAAAGCAATATTTTTTTTACAGTATTAGGTTGAATATATAATGATAAAAATATCGTACATTTATTGAAAACAGTTCTAAATTGCAATGATGTAAACGGGATCTTATTGTGTTATTTATATTAATATCATTTATAGGTCAGAGGAGTGATATAAATTCTTTAGATCAGAAAGCTAACTTAGCCTATTTTAAAATGCTAATGGGGAATCAAGATCAATTTGGAACACTTCAGAGAGTGTGTAATTCTTGTATACTATTTTTAAGTTAATAGACCATGGAAAACGAAATAAGACGACGACGTTTGCTGAGAACTAAAAAAATTATATATAAAAAAATAAAATCAATTAAAAAAATAAAATTTTCTAATCATTCAAAACTTTCTTATCATTAAAACTTATATATGTATTTAATGAAAAAGATCAATAAAATTGATGGCCAAAATAAGTATCTTATTTTCTAGAAAATCAAAGGTTTGAAAATATAAAATATATATTCCGAAATTGGAAAAAACTTGAACAAAATTGGTGTCAATTGAAACACGCACAAACAAACATATAAAATAAATTAATCGAATAAATGGAATTTCCAAATGAGACGTCAAACGCAATCCGCTTTTAAATTTACAGTTGAGACAGTGTATGTGCAGAAACAAATGAGATTAAAACATTTTGACCTTCCCCTCTCCATCACCAAATGCTATATAATCCTCAAACAACTAACATAATCTATTAAATCTTCACGGAACTTCCAATCGTATGAGGAGTCATCTGTAAGAAACAACATTATGACTTATTTAGATCAAGTTAAACTTGTTAAATATACAAAGAAATTTGACCTTAATGATCTAGGGAGAATATTTACTACAGTATACAGCTACTTGTAATATTACTGCTACAACAGCGGTAGTAGTTACTCTATCTTGATAATAGCTCTATGGTTAGTACCCTTGCCTATATTTTGGAAAAGTTTTAAACAGTCACCATTGATCGAGTCTTAGACTTCATATTATACTAAAATATCCAAAAATTGGAGATTGGATTATTATCAATTATCCTACCTGTACAAACTTATACTTATAATTTTATGACTAAACCAAACTTCTTTCTTATATAGATACATATTTGACATTACAACAAACATTACAAAATTATTAAGTATGAACATGACAATACAATATAAATTGGAGTAAAGGTAAATGAGTTAGAAAAGATGGACGAGTACCTATTGAAATAATTTTGATTTGATTTGTCAAAAAAAGTGTAACATTATAAAAAATTTAAAAACTTACATGTCTTTTTTTCATAACATTTGACTTAAATATATTCTACATATCATAAATTTTGAAAGTTCCAAAATTTTTGAGTTTTAATTATGAGATGTAAGCTTAATTAAAAGTTAGATTTGGTATCAAAATGACGAATTCATGTAAATAATATTATTACTATAGATATTTTTAAATACAAAAAAGTCTTCAGATCCTATCAACACTCAAAAATATTTATAAATGTACAATGAATGTTCATTATTTGTTTTTAAACAGTCAAGCATATTTTTAAGTTTCTTCATTTGTAATTATAACTGAATAGTTTTATTTGGTTTATTAAGGTTTATTCCTCGCTCATTGGATCAAATATGAAACAAAAAAGAGGACTCCTTGAGCCGAATCACATTCATGAGATTTATAGCCTTTGAACGAGAATACACATATCAATAGTTTTTCTCGTACAAGATATTTTAAAATTGACTTTTTATTCATATTTTTCATTTCATTTCCTTTTCTATAAATTATAATTTTATTTTTTTCAAATTTTATTCTGTAATAATATAAGAATTGATATAAAATTTGACATTTTATGAGGATATCAGATTTGTATAAATACATGATTTAGTATATACCAATAGGCATATATAGCTATGTACAATACACTAATATATATATATATATATATATAGTTGCAATCAAGATTAATAGAAATACAAGTTTAGGCCATAATGTAATCGGGCTTGCAACAATTTTCAATTTGTTGAATTTTACCGAATGCTGGACAAGACATACCGATTTTGACAAAACACGCGACCAATTCAATTTTATGACGTCACTATTGCTAGAATTTTCAATTTGCTGGGTGGTAAAAGAGAAGAAATTGACAAAGCACGCGACCTTTTATATTCTATGTCGCCATTATTAAAAAACTTGGTGGAAGTCCAACATCAGTCATACATGTGTTATGTTATAAATTATTGAGCCTTAACTTTTGTTTTCTAGTCGCGAGTCTATCATTGTGTAATAATTTCAAGTCACAAGCCTATAAAATATGTACTCGTGAATTGCGAAGTTATTTTAAATCGAGTCCATATTTTCGAAATTATACCTATCTCTGCCTGTTAATATTAATCATTGATTGTAACACTTCATCCCTTGCTAATTAATCAGCATTAAATAATGAAGTTCAAGTAAGATATTTAAATAAATGCCCCTTTCCGCAATAAATACTCTTAAATAAAAATAAAATATTTCCGCATTTTTTTTTAAAAGTTAGTAGTTAGACTTATGGGTTCACAGACATTTTCCTTCAGAAACATATTTAAAAAAATAGTTGAAATTACGCTTAAACCTAAACTTTATTTCTTAAAGTTAGGGATAATTTATTTTGTTTGTTACTTCTTGATGAATTCAATACAATTTTGGAATGGATACATCCATACATAGAATAAAAATACACGTTACACAATTGATTATATCTAGCAATGCATGCATATGCATAATTTAGATAGGTAGATTATGCAATTTCCAATAAGATCCTATAAAAAGAAACAATTTCAAAATTTAAACCCTAGCTTATATCGTTTGTTTTTCATAGAGTGAGAATCAAAACATTAGCTTTACCAAGTAACACCTTTTTTCTGACACTTTAGATAATATTTATCCTAGAAGAAAGGATGATGTCTCTATAAATTTTCCTTAAAATTCTCGAGAATGGTTTACTCCACGAGGAAAAGTTATGCATAAAGTTATCTGGAGTACCATAGAGCAAATACATAGTGATGAAAATCCTTTTATCTTGAATATTAAGGAAACAAATGAAATGAACTATTGCTATGTATTTGGACGTAAAAGTCTGAAAAAAGTCAAAATATGAATTTGAAAAGGTGCTCTTACGTTGTGTATAGTGTGTTTCTTCCATAAATACATCAATTACACAGGGGAACACCAAATTTTCAGCAATTAAATTAAGATTAGAATATAATTTACATTTGAGGGCAAAATTTAAAACGGATCTCAGTTTTTCTCTGGGTCGTCAGGTTTCAGGAATATTTGAGATTATAGTAATTCGAGACTATTCTCGTTCAGAGAAATTTTTCATCATTAAGACAATCACCAAATGGAAGTATGATGAATAAAACTGATGTAAAAAGATGTTTTATGATTATAAAATTGTTTTTTTTTTAAATTCTGAATTCTATTCTGAACTTTTCATATTTCCATTTTTAAGCTGAAAAAGGATGAAAAACGACACTCTTCTTGAGACCATTATATCATTAATACTGATAAGGAGTAACATAGCTCATATTATAGAAAAATATTTTATCTTTTATTTTAAAAATACCTATTTAAAAAATAAGGATCTCCAAGGACTTTAGTTCGATTTGGTATTTTTTGAGTGATCCCATTTTTTAGGGGGAGGAACAAGCAAATATGTAGCATTATAGTATATTGTGTACGATTCCAATGTCCTCATACCCCGTGATAAATAAAATCATAACATAATATAACTAATACCGCGCTTCGCTCGAATTCAAATAATATAATTATTAATTACTATTAGGTATATTTTGAATATTAAAATTATCTACTCATCATGAATGGATCTCTTCATTGTCTCGTTTCTATCCTGGAATCCCCTTTCCGAAGAAGGGAGTCCACTCTTCTCTCTTATAAAGCCTTGTAGTTTTCTTGGAGGAATATTCATCACGTCGCCCCTCTTAGAATACGGAATTCTGAGCAAGACTAAGAACATCTCTTGAGATGGTTGATCAAGTTAGAAGTATCTTCCTTTTTCCCTAATTCATGGAAAACTAAAAAGTCCACATCTTCAGGGATTTATGAATGAAGAATGATTGTAGGCTTTAAAAATTGTCTAAGTAAAATTGCATTTCAATTTCAAATTGTAGTATATTTTAGTTTTATAGTTATATTTTCACACTGTTGCAGTACCTAATTAACAAATTATTAATAATATATTTAACATATACAGCATTTTATATGAAAGCAAATGGATCCCGTCATAGTTTCAACCGTTGAATATATTCATTGTTCTATATGGATGGAGAGATTCCCACAAAAGGAAAAAGTCGACTCTACTCTAGTATGAAGCTTAGTTTGGTTCGGTTTTCTTCTTCGGCTAAATTTTAAACTGCTTCATCAGTAGTATTTTGAATTCCCTTCTTTTTAATACCTACTTCGCAGAAATAATATCGAGTCTCGTATCCTCTTGAGTTCCGCTGGTGTAATACAATGCCTAAAATATGTTGTGTCCCTGGGTGTAAAACAAGATATAATAATGAAGGGAAGGATCCAGGGGTTATTCAGTAATAAGTTATTCTTCATGTATTCACGAAGAAAGAAGATATTCGTCATGAATGGACTCAAGCAATTCCACGGTCTAGTTGAAAGCCAAGTCACATGAGAGAGTTTGCTAAATTCATTTCAATCCCTCTAACTATGAAGTTACTTCTCAGGGACCAATACGAGGCGGAAAAATTATTTCTACCGTCGACTCCAAGAAAGACTGAAATCCGATGCGATACCATCCAATTTTTCAGGTTTGAATATAAACTATATGGGCTAGAAAATCGCATATGTGATTTTTTTCAAGCAGAGCGAATCCAATACTTTTTAAAGCTAAAAAGTCTTATCGATGGAATGTCTTTACCTTTTGATTTATATATATATATTGATTCAATAGGAAGAAGAATCCGTCATGTTCTACGCCCTTGCGATTGTCCCTTCTCCTCATTTGAAATGGAAGTCCTCTGGTTATAAGACATTTTTCTGAGTTGGCTCTACGGGCTATCATTACATCAACGAGTCAGTTATGCAATTTGATCTCCAAGACTAAATCACTATGTTGGAAACAGATATGATTGATATTGATCCATCATTGAGAATTCCATTGACTTATTGACTGAAGGTTATTGTGGAAAATATCGATAGCAGATTCCATCGTTACTTTTTTTGGCTGAGCAGATTGAATTTTGTAAATTCAAAAGAGAACATAGGAAATACTCCCAAAGCACGCTTGGTAAATATTGTTGTTAATTTAATGTGTTAATTTTAAGTAACGCTTTTAATTTTCAGCAATGGCTCTTATTTGGAAAATGCCATCAACATCTTTGTACAAACTTATATAGAGCGAAATTAATCTATTCAATGGTTAACAAAGCTCTCAAGCTGCTTTTCAGTCGATACAGGACTTAGTCATCAAACCGTCAAATATGAGAACAAAGTCAATAATCTCAACGATTGAGAAAAAATTGTAACCATTATTATGGATGAAATATATGGGTAAGCTGCAAGAAATTCAAGGCACTTCAATACCAAATTTATAGCTTTTTCATTTCAGGCCAAAAGTTTTTGAGTATACAGGAGGGGAATTTGACGGCATTGAACAAGGAGGGGATACAACAACCCAGACTTTAGCTTGTGTGATGATCAAGAGCTTAAGTAACAAATATGAAGACACTATTGCAATGGTACCTTTGACAAAATTAGATTGTAAAATTATGAGAAGATTATTACTAAGTTGTAAAAGTAATTCAGGAAACAGAAAATTCTACACTCAAGAGCTTTGCAACAGCACATTTGATATGGATATAGTCAACCCTTGTAATAGTGAAAAAAAGTTATTTTTGCTATCTGATTCAGAGCATATACAACAACTTATTGGGAAGAAAGTTTTTAAAATGCCCTTCGTTTTATGGTGAAGAAATTATTGTTGAATTTATCCATTTAAATAAGTTCGAGTTTCATCTAGAGGAAACAAAACCTCGACCTGTGAAGTATGCACACAAATTGAATGACAAAGTTCTTAACCATAACCCGATTGAAAAAAAAAAAAAAAATAAAACATCGTCTAACCTTCCAGATGCCTTCTTCCATGAGAGTACCATTTATGGTCTTGAATTTTATGCAAAGAATGGTTACCCTGAATTCCAAACAACAGCAAACTTTGTTAAGCTTATTAGGCGCTGGTGGAATTTATTCAACTACATGCCTTTGAAAAAGAAAGATCCCAATCGTGAACCAATAACACCATTTAATTTTGAACTAAAGAATTCTTTGCAAAAAATTATTAATTGTTTGAATTTTTTTCGACTAACTCATCAAAAGAAATTTGTTTGAGTGGTGAGACATTTTTAACATGAATCCAAACAACTTCTGCTATGATGCACTTGACTCAATATTTAATTTTCAATAAAATTTTTAGTCATGTTTTAACTGGACAAATTCAGTCAGGCCCATTGGAACGAAAGTTTGGTTTCTATCGATATAGTAGTGGATGCAACTATTACACGAGTGTGGGGCAGTTCCTCTAAACAGAAAAATATGTACGATAATCTTCACTTCACTTCAAGTTTAGCAAAATGAGATTGGTCATTTAATAAGTGAAGAGGACAACTCGCAATGTAACCTTTCAATGCTATCTCTGTTTGACGAAATCAATAACCACACCCTTGAATAACATAAGGATTTTATCAGAAATATCTCGAGAGGATCTTTAATAGAACCATCAGATGAACTATTTATATTTATTCAGGAAGCCTGGAAATGTTATGTATCTATTTTTCAATCTATTGAACATAAAAGAATACTTTTCAATCATTTAAACCAACGAAATCTCTTTGTTGAAAGTTTCATTCAGTACTTAAAAAAGGAGTCTAGTTTTTTGCTTGGCCGACAATGCGAGAATGGTCATCCGTTCGAAAAATATTTGAGGCAAGGTGTATTACGTGATAATTTTGAGAACTTTGAGAGTGAAGCAAAAAACATGTCTCCGACAGTGTCCAAGCAATATACAGCGGACACACACAGATACAGAAGAAGAAAGAAACAAGCAGATGATGCAACTGAACCGGACTGTGAGCAGTTGGCCCGTGACAGGTTCAGAGTGACAGTGTTCATTGCTACCATAGATAGTCTCCTTGCTGAAATGGATCGGAGGTATCACTCCTAAAAACATGTTTAGCACACATTTGGACTTCTAAACAACATTCCATCTATCTCCACACAAGACCTCTGTTCAGGAGCACCTGATCTCCAGAGGAAATATTCAGGTGATCTAGAAGAAGATTTTGTGGAACAAATTGGACAGTTCAGAGAAATCGTTAAGGGCAGCATGAACCTCAGATAGGTTACTTCTGAGTCATATAAGAGGACGGAGACTACAGTCAGTGTTTCCGAATGTTGATATAACATTGAGACGCTTTTTGACTTTACCTGTTACCAATGCCACTGGGGAGCGTTCATTTTCAAAACTTAGACTTGTAAAGAATATAGTGAGATCCACAATGGGCCAAAACAGACTCAATCACCTGTCTGATGAACATTGAGAGTGATATTCTTAGAAAACGGTATTTTACCAGCCTCATCAAAGACTTCACATCTAGGAAAACAAGAAAGCGATCCCTGGGAAAATAAGTTGTGTCTATTTAATGTGCTGCAGTTCTGTTACATTGCTGCCACACACACAGACAGGTTTTCTGCTGCTGTTTAGGTTTTTTCTTGAAATCGTATCACTCTGCCCCACTGCTTGATTTGTGCAAGGTGGTCTGTGCTGCTGCTGCAGCAGGCCTGTCTTGGTTCAGAATGCTTAATGTTTGTTAAGCATGTTGATGTACTTTAATTGACTTTCTGTAGTATTTTTGTTACAAATAAAGGCTGTTACAGTAAATGAGTGTTAAATTACTTTTTTCTGGGAGAACATGATTCATAAAGGGGCCCAGAGAAAAAATAGCCTTGGGGCCATGACTACCTTAATCTTCCCTGCATATATACCTATAATATAATATTAAATATTTAAAAATAATGTAAGTTCCAAGATATTGCTTTCAAAAATTTTAATTTTTCATTGGGATTATATTGTGCCATTACTTCTTGCATTCTTAGATTACGAGTTTTGTTAACACTTTTCATTGGTACAATATTGCCACGTTCTAAATCACTTTTTTTCATGCCAAACCTACTTTTATTTTTAAATAATCTATCAATTTCCAAAGATTTGGATGTTTATTATCGTCACTTTCCTTCTTCCTTCTCCCTGGCCTCGTGTACCACCGATGTAATGCGTCTCAAAATAAGAAACCAACTCTTGGTCTAAATCACAATCATCGGCAAGCTCGACAAATCCAACAATAACATTTTCAACTTAAGTTTACAATGTGCCTGTAGATATTTTTATATATATGGAATGAACATCCCGTAATGTTTGTTTCAGGAAACACATTTCCAAAGGCATTCAGAATTGACGTTTCAAAATTCATCATTAATGTTTGAGGGCTTAATTAATTTTTTTGATACTTCAAAGTAGTAAACAGTTTGTTGTATGTAGCTTCATAATTATTTGGAAGTAAGATAAATAATCTTGGCACCGATGCATATTCAAGAATTATGTACAAAGTAAAAAGTCGCTAAAGATTTCCAGGGCAGCATTTTAATGTTCAGTCAGAGGGCCAATCTTTACATGAAGCGAGATCCTCTAATGAACCCTCAGATCCAAAAAGAAATATTCTTTTAGCATCGTGTTCACTACTATCATATTGTAAAAATTGTTTTCCGTTTTTCAAGAATCTGTAGTCATGGGGAATTGAATATCCACACCTTCCAATAGGGATTGAAGGAGCTTGATTTACTTACTGTCTCCAGTCTCGAATGCTACGAGCCAAATGCAATGAATTGGACATAAATGATAGAGTTTTTTTGTCCAACTTGGATGACATTGGTCCAATTAACAATGCGCGAGGATAATTGTGAAGTCAGAGCTTGGGGATTTAAAATTTGCTTTTTCTACGTACATTTTGGGTTTGGATCGATTACTCGGATGGCAGTTAGTTTCAATAGTGTTTAAATATATATTTACATTTATTAAAAAAAATAAAAATGAATGCAATTAAACATTCCCTATACAAATTTTCCGAATGTGAACTCTCCTGACTCCGAAAGAAAGGAATATTTATTGATGAATCATATGGTTCTAGTGCTCTTACCCCCCTCCCTTAAACCCCCCCCCCCATTACCTCCTAGCAATTAACTCCTGAGCCATCTACTCCTTGAATCATCTACCTCCCAGCATTTTACCCCCTATACAATACATAGCAACAATACGACCAAACATTTAATCTTTTAACAACGATACAAAACGTAATTATTAATTAAATTCATTAATTTATCTTAATGACGTAAGTATTAGTGATGTTTTGGACTTCTCTTGACCTGATCACCTGTCACCTCTTGAAAATTAAAGAGGAGTTTTCAATTAGCTATACATTTATTCATGGTTTATTAATTGTTATTATAATAATTAATAGTATAATAATATATGTATAATTTAAGATAAAATGTTGAATTATTGCCAGAGGTGGGAACTTGGAATTAAGGCTTGCAACTCCACGTGGAGTTGAGTCCATATTTTGAAGACCATCTCACAATTGAAGACTGGAGACTTGACTTAGACCCCATAGCTAGATCTTGCAACTAGACTGGACTCCAAAGCTAGTATATTGTGCTCTTGAGAAAAGCCTTAACAGTATGGACCCCGTATTATTGTTATAAACTTGAAATGAGCTTGAATGAAATCTGAGGATTCGATAAAGGACTTGCACATGACTTGATATTTTACGTGGACTTAAAGTATAAGGACTTTGTCTCAACTCTGATTAATGCTGTGTCGTAAGCTGCAGAAGTGGAAACGACATTCAGAAATCTTTGGAACTTATGAGGTAAAGATATACGTAGAAATGATTAGACACCTACTAGAATTCAAGTGTGGGCTCATAACATTTTTGAATAAGGACTTTGAAGAAGAACCTATTCAAAAACAACTTATATCGTTTTACATGAACCAATAAAAAGAAGCAAACTAAAAAAGATATATTGTAGTTCCATCAATATTTGTACCCGAAATACACTCCATAATCTGTCTAAAGGTGAAATACGAATTGGGTATCTTCAGAAGCAAGACACAGGAAATCATTGGAATTATTAAATGAACAAATAAACGCGTTTCACTCATTCAAACAACTCAATAATTTGTCAGATATCCAATTTAGATTGATTTTAGAGCAGGAGCTTACTTTTTCATAAGAAGGTTCCAGTTTCAAAGCTTTTGTATATTGTGAGGTTAAATAAAGTTAACATTGTTGATACAATTCATAACGTCATAGCTTATTTTAAAGGTAGAAAGACTATTTGGAACCAAAAAAGATGATTACGAAAATTGAGGAATTGATTTCTTCTAATGTCTCGTATACCAACAAGTTAAAATTTGCAAATTTTGCTCTTCATCATGAATAAGGGTGGAGGAAGACTAATATATACAATGGACCTTGTTTTTAAATGCTATGTGCGTAGTAAAATAATACTAGGATTTTTAAATTGATTGAATTAATAGCTTAGAAAACATCAAATTTCATAAATAAAAAGTCCCTCTGCTAATGTGCAAGAAAATAAAAAACGTAAAAGACATAGTGATCCTGGAGCAAATAGAAGAGTGAATGAACTGTCAAATGTATCTGGAATTCGTTGTATGTGTCTAAATCCAAAAACTATTATATTAAATATTATAATTATATCTATAATTTTGTAGTAAGTAAATGTGCATTTCATTTCTGTATTGAGAGTGAAATATTATTTTTATTGAAATGAATTATTATTATGTAGTAAGTTTCATTCAAATAACTAATTATTACGAAATATTATTATTCGATTGATATTTTAATACTAATGTGATTAATTCATAAAGTCAGTATATTTGCGCAATTAGTCAAATGGATTTAGAGTTGCATCATTGAAATTTAGGGATTCAAAACCAAGATAACATAATATTATTATAAACTATAAGTTAAGAATAATTTATAAATAGATGTGTGTATTTCTAATAAACTTGTTTAAATTGATTTATTATTTTAAGGACTAAAAAGTTATATTTAATTTCTAGAGTATGATTCCAATAGTTTCTTGAGGTTGAAATTTCATATTTAGAGATCCTAGCTCTAAATCTGCAGGTATTTCAAAATTGGCGACTCCAAATCAATGATAAATATGCGTATTTTCTGTGTTCTAAACCGACTCCGTGAGTAAATAACTCATCAGCCCTAATTATTAACTCAAACGAATTAGATATAAAAAAATGGAATAGTTGCTTAAAATACCACGTGATATTGTGACAAAATACCAACTACACCAAATATTGTAATCTTATAATGGTACAAAATTTATTTGAATTTACCAAGTAAAAGTTATCATCAAACTTTACATTACAAATATGCCGTGGATAGTACTTGAGAAGACTGGTGGTGATTTTATTTGACTTTTGTAATTTTGCAATATAAATATTAAAAATTTGATATAATTAACCTATTTATTTTGGATATGAATGACTCTATTTCACTGTAACTAAAGGAGTTAGCCAAAAATCCCTTCTCAAATATTTATTATAACATCATGTACATACTCGTTCAATATAATCGATCCTTAAATTCATCATATAAATAACGTACTAAAACTCAAAGTTTTAGCAATTTTTTTCATGGGATTAAGGAAATTTGATTAGGAATTATTCGAAATATTTATTGTATCTTATATGTCATGCATATAGCGAAATAATCAGGCTAAGTATCTATTTCAATTTAAAAATGTTTATATTTCAGTATTAAAATTTTGATGATTAATAGAACTCATAATTACTTTCCGATTCGAACTTGAAAGTTTCATTGCTCTACAACCGTTCGAAACAACCATAACATTCATTACTTTGACCCTCTATCATTTACTAACTGTACGTCTGAATAATAATGATGGGGAGTAAAGGGTCCAGGGGATAGATGGTTGGGTGTTAAAGGACGAGGTGTAGTTAGAAGGCCGGAAAGTAGTTTGTTGGGGGTAGGGTGCTTGTTCCGGAATAATAGCTCTTGTTCGAAGAAAGTAGAGTAGCCTCTTATTTCTCTACCTTATCTACTTGTACTATCAAAGAGAATAAATAGCTCACAAAAGTGCATCTCTTTTCTTGGATTCATTTCACTTGGTCTTATTCTTATCACATTGTGTAATATATTTTATTAATATTAGTTATTACGATATTGTTACTGATTCTTTTATTTTGTTTCCATTTCCCTCTCAAGTTGGAAATCCCCAACTCCTTCTCCTTAGTTATAATAATATATAACTATAGTTGATAATATTGTAGAGAAAAACGCGTGCGAGGAGGAGGGGGAAAAAAGACATATGGTATCATTGTTTAAAATACTGATGTGATTATCATCTGCCTGCTTTATTATGATTTTTGAGGGTATAACTAATGTATTTATTAGCAAAATGTTTAATGAAGATATACTACGTATAATTGACTTCGACGTTTTTTATCCGTTACAGTAGATTTGAAAACGTCACACTCCATGAAATTGTAATTCATTATGAACCTTATTCTCAGAATAATAGCTAATGAAACGACAAAGTAGAGTATTTGAAATATATTTGAAGCTCAAAGTTTAAAAAAGAAGGCTTTAATTAAATATAATCTACCTACTAAAAAATAAACCATTAAACATTTAAGTTAAATATACAAAATTAAACAATTAAAATCATATAACTATTAATAATAATAAATTATAAATACAGAATATTGAAATAATAGATTGATCCAAATAATATTTTCTTGTTCTGACATCGGAATTCAGTTAAATATGTCATAACTTTAGGTTGCAATACACAAGCGAGACGTGGAGTTTAATCAAAAAGATAATCACCCCTCTTCTTCATGTGGAAGTTGCTATATACAATTGTGCACAGGATAGATATATCTCTACCGATGAGATCTAACTAATTATTAATAATAAAGTAAATGTCAAAATCATAAAATTAGACAATAAATATACTAATAAAAAAATTTTATAAATAAATTCATCGTAAAGATTTAGAGCAAAAGCTAATTATGTAGTAATGTCCAGCGATATTACTCCCTATTAAGAGCATCAAAAAGATTTTCCCCGTTATTTAGGTATGCTTATATAACAACATACTATTATCATGATGGATATACACAATTGTTAATTATAATGCAACACCCAATGTAACTACCCTCGTTGTTGTGACCATTTAAACAGTTGTTTTTGCCTTTTATGAGTTTTCTGAACACCATTTCTTGGAGCCCATCAACCATAGCTAAGCCTTTAGTGATAAAAAAGTAATATTTATTGACTATGTAATATTGGAAAACCTAATTATCATACCCAAGTCTTAAAGCGAAGTAAGTAGTCTCAGACAAACTAGTTGCAAACCATCCAAAGCTACTACCCCCGTTGTTGTGACCATTTAAGCAGTTGTTTTTGCCCTTTACTGAGTTGTGTATCATAATTCTTGATATGTTTAGCTAAAATAGAATCATATTTTATGGTTAGATTTAAAAAAAAATTGAATACTTACTGTGAGATAGTACAAAATTCAGAGTTCCATTTCGATATTCGTAAATACTTTTTACTGATAACTTGATCATCATTTGGTGTGGATGACTCAAAACATTTTTATATGTATTTCTATATATGACATCAGTACCAACATCCTCCATTAATTTAATGATGGTTCCTCGGGAAGGGATATGTTTACCCTTGTATTTCTCCAGAAATTTTTTGAACGTAGATGATTAGCAATGGATAAGGTTATATTACATGCAATAAGCATCGTTGTGAGATCAAAGTTAAAGTCTGACTTGATGTATTCATCGTCAAATTGATTTTATAGATGAATATCCATACTCTTGTTATGAGATGAGGATAATGAGTGGCGTGTAATTCTAGACAGGGGACTAAAGGCACATTTATATCGACAAATCCGACAAACCATCTGTTTCTCATCCGGTAAGTATTTTCCAAATTCCTGGGCCTCCATTTTCATAAATCCAGACAGAAGGCGACGTCATTTTGGGGATTTTATTCAGTTCTCTATCGACTATCACCATCTCATATTATATTAATATTGAATAATAAAGGCGGGAATGATAACGTTCATGATTGATAGAAGAAGATGTATATTATTTAATCAATGATGCCATAAGTAATTCTTCTTTTCTCCTCGCACGCTTTTCTATTCTTACCAAAATTATCACCCTTATTAATATAACAGTACAAGATTACAGATAACTTCTTTATCATTATTCCTTTTTTCTTCTTTTCCTATCTATATAATTAATCTGATCGAGATACAGCCGTAAAGTTCGAACCAATAATGGAAAAACATAAAAAGACGGCGAAGATGTCATGCAACAAAATCTCCTCGAGGAAAACTTACCAGCGGAAAAAATGAAGGCGGAAAAAATGTAAAGGGTGAAAATGTTAGAAATAAAAATACAGGTAACTATATAGAATATCACAGGCCTTTCCGGAACCAATACCAAGGGGTCCTCTTCATATTTCTCAGCACCATCGCTGAGGCTAGAAACTTAGTCCGGTCGACCAGCGGAACCTCATTGAGGGAGGTAGGGATCTTTCCTGGAGTAACTGGGCTAGTCCATGATCCAATTTTTCTTGTCTATATAAATTAGACGTCCAATACCAACTAATCGCTAATTTATTCTCTCGAACTCAATGGGTTCTATGGTCGTTCATAGAGAAGGAAACCTACTTTTTCTTGGACTTCAAAGAAGATTCCTAGGTCAGATGGAGCAATATTGTAATACTCTATTGTTTACTTATCCTTTATCCCCCAAATTTAAGACTTTTTGCTTTTTAAATTTTTTTTTTCGAGAAGAAAATTGATCGTGCAATTTTTCTTTTTATGCCCCCATCCCCCTCTTCTAAGCAACGACGTGAAACACATCGGGCTACCTGAAATTGGGATCATATACTTTGGATATTATTGCTTTGTCCACTTTGAGCATCAGCAGAGTTTGGAGAGCCGTTTTTGGATGAGTCCTTGAAAATAACTCGAGAGATTGAATAAAAAGACGTCTGAATCAGTTAAGTGTCACCCCAACCATCCTATTTTAAATAATGCAGAATGTATTCTGCAAAATCCCTTCACAAACTAAAAACAAAAGTGGTTTCACTATAAATTAGCAAGAAATTCATTTACAAATAATAAGTCCATAAGCCCACTCGATAAATATTGTATCTTTTGTCATATCGAAGTTGAGTCCTCTCAACATCTATTCTATAGTTGCTTTAGGCTGGTCCCCCTCCGTAACGCAGTAAAAAGTTTAGTGTTCAGTGCTTTTGGAGTGATGATCTCAGAGAGCAGCTGGCTCATAATGATGGACCGGATGAAAATATGAAGTTGGATTGCATAATAACAGATTTTCTGCTATCAATTTATTAACATTAACAGAGCAGTGGAAGCCCCACGCCTCCCTTACTAAAAACATTGTTAAATTACATTAATATGATTTTTGACTCTTCTCTGATGCACTTTGTTTTTCTTCTTTTATTATTTATTTTACAAACTCGCACTAGCTTTGTAAAAACACAGTTCTACCTCTAGTTTTTTGCTTATTTATTTTTTACTATTTTACCTAAATGTCTTTTAATTTTAAAATTGTTATAATGATGTATTAAGTTATTGTAGCTTGGTCCAAATTAAATAAAAATACTTTATAATAAAAAAATATACATACAAATTATATTTTAGAGGAATAATTTACTAGAATAAAGGTGTTTAATATTCTTTAAAAAAAAATTGAACTTGAGGATGAAATTAAGAAAATTAGACTATATAATATTTTTGATGAATAAATAACTAGAGATTTCAAGGGGATCAATTATATGTAGTATAGACAATGAAATTATAATAAGATTTATATAATAGATCATTGTTTAGTATTATAGAGCAGACAAATTCACTTCACATCCCTCTTCAAGTCAATTCTAGACTAACAAACATGATTTCTTTGATTAAGAATCAACGCTGCGAATAGAATTGAGACGCTTTTTGCAGCTGACCTTTTTATACTGAGCGTTACCAGATCTCAAATTTCTCCTCAAAGAATAAGTTTTGAATTTTGATAAAACTATATGAAGGGCTCGCTAAAGAATTAATAAAACAAGTCAAGATAAAAAAAAATGATATTCCATATTTAATTATAAAATTAATTGTCGCACGAATCTGTGATTAGTTTTTCCGCGTCAATTCTGGTTTTCATGAATTTTCGATTTGAATTTTTTTGAGTATTTTTACCCTTATTTATAAGTTTGGTAAACTATTGTTAAAGAAAAAAAAATCCACAAAGGAGTTAATTTCTTCTTCGGCAAAATTTTACTTTGATTTCAATTATGTGCTTATATGTTATATACGATCATACAATCCCTAGAAAATCGTAGTTTAAGGATTCAATGGAAACTTCAATTTCAACCAAAAATATACAAAAACGATGTATTAATCTCATTTATTTATATATTAAGGCGAAATTTTTCTTTGAAGCAAAATGGCTCAAAGGAAAAAAGTCATAATGAACTATGTCCTAAGACAAAATAGTTAAAGGCAAAATTAAGTAACACCGTGCCCCTCTATATCAAAATTCCAAAAAAAAGTATTTTTCTGTGAATATCTGTGGATTTTGAATTTTTTGGATACAAAAATTAATATTATATTTTATTTTATTTTATTGTGGTCAGCGGAGGATTTTGGATTTTTTTTTCCAAAAAATTTAACTATTTAACAGCTATTTTTAAAAAATTCCAAAACCAAGCAGAAAAAAAAGGAGATTTGAAAAAGAAGTTACGAGTCAACGAATTAAAATAAATAAAGCTACAGACAACTTATCAACAGAGATTATGACTAATGAATCAAACAAGATGATTGCTGGGGAAGAGAACAGGAACGATGAAGAATGTAACTCTCAAATGGATGAAGAAACTGTGGGGGAGGAAAGTAATGGACGGAAAAAAATAGAGGAAAACAAAACAGAGGAAATTATGAATCATTTAAACAAAATTCTACGATTAGAGGAGAGAAGAAACGAATTAAAAGCGCAAATAATATGGAGTAATACTACGTTCTATTTATAATGATTATAATTATTCCACTATAATATAGACAAGCTTCAAATCTCATTGTGTACAGATAAATATGGTTAAAATATCGCTTCCAGATTGCGAACTGTGTAATATGATATATGAAAATAGAATCAAAATGACACTTCTTACGGAGCCACCTAACAAAAATAGGCGTTTGGTCCATAGGCATTCCTGTTATGATAATGTTTTACATCAATGTTCCACAAGATCGAGTGTAAGAAAAGGTATTATAGTTTTGAAATGTTTAAAAGCGGTGAGTTTAGTTGATTTAGCATAATGGAGATATGCTGACAATAAAATTGAAGCTGAAGAAAATCGGATTGTTGTGGTATCATATTGTACAGATATAACGTAAGAATACGACTTTCCATTATTTGAAAAATTGATAAAAAAGTGTAAAGAAGAGCGCACACCAATTTTGATAGGTATGGATACTAATGCACGTAGCACATTACGGAGTTCTGAAACTACATACGTATATAAGAGAGGTGAACAAATAGAAGAGATGTGTTCAGGACTTGAATTGAACATATGCAACGAAGGGAGAGAGTTTACATTTGTAGGAGGAAAAGGTTCTTCGATTATAGATGTAACCTTCATCAACGACTACATGTTCCCAATGTCTCTTTGTGGGGTGTTTCCAAAAAACAATCAATGTCTGGCGATAAATATTTGATGTTTAAACTTGAAATTGAAACATAACCCGTATTATGCAGGAATCTAAGGTCAATCAAATGGCAAGAGTATAATAAAAAGCTGCGTCCACTGAAAAAGATTGCTACAACTGGATTAGAAAACAAGATAAATGTGAAGGTAATCTAGCTACCGAATATACGAGTTCACTCGTCGAAGCTCTAAATGAATTGGCACTACTGCATACAAAAAAATATAAACGAGTTACACCATGGTGAACAGAAGAACTGACAAGATTGAGAAATGAAACTAAGAGAGCTGAGCGTAGAATAGGGAAAACCTAATAGAGTAACGATAGAGTTGACTATTATAAATATAAAACAGAATATATGAGGGTAATCGAACTGGAGAGACAAAGGCATTGGAGGGAGAGATGCATGGAGTTGGATTCTTATCCAGCAATATCACCTGTAATAAAACGACAAAATAGTCATAATTTAGGCAATGAATGGCTTAAATGATTTAGTGAGGGAACATTTTTTTGACTTAATTATAATGGGTCAAATTAAATATATGAAGAAGGAAGTCCGATTTTTTTTTGCTTGAAAACATTAACACCAAATGGATATAACTGTTCCTTTGATTTGGAATGGTTTTAAATCGTTCAAAAGTTTAAAAAAAGCTGGACCTGATGCACTTGCCCCTGTAGTTATCCAAAATTTACAAAATGAGTATTATGAAAAAATTCCTTTGTTGTATAAATTATCAATTAGATTCTTGTTTGCACCAAAAATCTGGAGTAATGCTCGGGTAATTTTTCTACCAAATCTTAATAAAATTAACTACAGTGTTTCAAAAGCATATATATCAATCCCACTAACAAATGCTATATTAAAAGGAATTGAGAGAGGAATTTATTGGCATATGAAGTCCCTGTAGTTGAACGTTTCTATGATAAATCAATTTTTGATTTCTAAAAGGAAAGTCCACAGACTCGGCGATAAGAAAAGGCTAATAAGGCTGAAAGCGTGTTTTTTCGAAAAAAACATGCCATAATAGTGTATTTGACATAGCTTTTGATAATCTTCCATTTTGTTAAGTTTGGCATTGATGATTGTACAAACAAATGGTACTTTTTGAAAAATGGAAGGCTTGAATGTTCTCAACAAGAATGTAAAGTCTCATTTATTCCAACAAAAGGATGTCCGCAAGGGGAAAATTTATCCCCATTTGTGTGGAACTGTTCCATTCAGCATATAATTCTGCCTAAGCCTGGACCAATATAGACAGTTGGATTTGCAGATGATATAGCCGTGATAATGACTTGAATAGATATGGCAACATTGGGTTCTAATCTACAAAAAAGGGTGAATGAAATAAACAGATCTGTGGAAAAGTTTGGTCTTAAGTTTAGTGGGAATAAAACCAATGCAATGTTATACACTTGGTCTCACAAAGTGAATACAACGATATTGCATATGAAAGGAACAATTATAAAATGGGTAAGCAAATATAAGTATCTTGGTTTAGTTACCGACGGAAGATTGAATGGGAAAGTGCATTTGGATCACATTATCAAAAGGCTAAAAAAGGTATTTATTCTCTACCTATAAAATGATTGGGACCCAATGGAGTTTAAAAACAATATATGCTAAATGGATACGTAAGGCCTATGTCGAATCGATTTTGACTTACAGAGTAGGAATATGGGCACTGCATATAATAAAGAAGGATTTCCAGATTGAGAGGTTGAGAAGAATAAATGGATTAGCATGCCTACTGTTTTGTAGTGTGATGAGATCTACATCAACTAGAGCTATGGAAATCTTGCTCAATGTCATACCTTTACACCTAAGTATAAAACGACGAGCACTAGCAACCCGTAGGAGAATAGAAGAAGACGTTAGTATAACTTGGATCCCTATAAGTAAAAACCAATGGAGGGGCTTGGCTGATGCAAAAAGAGTTGAACTCAATTTTAAATATCTTTGAAGCACCATTAGAGGTTACTGAGAAAAAAATCGCGTAATATTTCACTTGAAGTAGAAAAGCAAGATGGAAGGATTTCTTCAAAATTTCTCAACGTTTATACAGATGGTTCAAAAATCGATGACAAACTTGGATATGGCTGGTGTATAACTTATGAAGATACTTGTATCATGGAAGGCTGTGGCAACTTAAAATGGTACAACACTGCTTTTTAAGCAGAACTGGAGGGTATTTTAAAGACATTACGTGCTCTCAATAGTATGGAAAAGTTCGTTCAAATGCCTATCAAAATTTTCCTGATCAGTTCAGCTGTTATTATTTCTATAGCTAAAAATGAAGGCTTCTTCACAGGTCTACAAGTTAGGGCGATAGAAGAAATAAAGTGTTTGAAAAGGAATGTGAAAATAACATGGATAAAAGGTCATTGGGATTATACAGGAAATGAATATGCAGATATGTTTGCCAAGAATGGTGGAACTATTGAAGAAGAATCGGAAGTGGAAGTTCCCTATAAATGTAGTTATGTACGAGATAAATAAGTACATAAGGAAAACATGGAAACGGGAATGGATAGAAGGCGTGGCGACAAGCAAATTTCTTTTTTGAGGGGCCTAGTTCGGAATGGAACCTTGTAAAAATATGAGAAATCTATAAACATTATAATTGGCTTCATTACAGGGTATATTCCCTAAAGGAAGCATGTAAAGGTCATGGGGATGTTGGAAAATGCATCATGGTGATTGTGTGGAGATACAACTGAGACTCCAATTTATTTATGGGTAGAGTGTGATGCCCTGGAGAGTATGAGGAGGGAAATATCAAAGACTCGGCCTAATAAAAATAAATTTTACTCTACATTGAAGCCGTTAAGAAGACGTGCTATTTGAATGACGTTTTCTAAATCGTTGTTGTCATTTTTATAGACTGCTTTAGCACCTTGTTTTGGTTTAATAAATTTTTGTTGTAAAAGATGTGATTTTAGTTTATGAAAATATATCCCAGTCTTAAGGGTACATGTTACACGGGTTGCCACATTTAATTGGGGTTTTCGTGGCTTTAGGAGTAGGTGGAACTATCCTTTAAGGCGTTTAATAGTAAAAAAAAATTTTTTTTTTAAACTTGGAGAAAAAGAATAATAATTAATTACTTTATGAATGATGAGCTACACATGTTCGATGCTACGGGCAAAAAGCCTGCAGACACTTCATTAGTATGACTACATTGTTATTTTTTAAATCAAAAATAACTGTTATAACTTTTAATATACATACATTTAAAAAAAAAGTTATATGCAGAATAAAACATCCACCAATCTTCCTTCACGATCACCCTTTTTCTTATTCCTTGTTAAATCAGATAAATAATATGAACACACACACAAAAAAAAAAAAAATCATTGAAACCTTGATAATAATTAATTCCAGAATTTGTTAATAAGACAGAAACAAATAAAGTATATGATAAATCAAGAATTTACTAATCAAAGAAGGCGGCACAAAAATATGCTACCCATAATGCATTACAAGAATGTTTCTGTCTTTGGGGTGAATAAATGTAGTGTTAAAATTGGACTTTTAAATTCTTTCAAAGAGATGCTTTAATAACCATGAAAATTAACATACGCTTCATGAAACACTGATTAGATTGATCTAAATTAAGTTCACGTATGATAATTTTGGTAATTTTTCACACATTTTTCCAAACATATGTTTTCTAATTTGACGTAATTTCAACTACACAAATTATTGAAAAAAAACAATTACGTTCAAGGATGTGAAATTAAAGTTTGAAAAATAAAAGTGAAAAACATGTGTATTAAAGAATTCTTTATTTTTGGGAAAAACAATTATGAAGGTGAATTTAAGTGTTTGTGTCAATGAATGATCATCAACAATAAAAACTAATTTTCTACATATATAAAAGCCTCTAAAACATTTGAACCATACGTCAGTCGTACACAATTAGTCTCCAAATTCATTGCAGCTTATACCCAAGTTTGATTTAATCATTAGAATGTCGAACAAGCACTACATTGCGTCTTTCCTTTGTCTTCTCCTCTCCATGACTCTGGAAGTATCATTCTCCTGGTCAGATTTTGAGAGTGATAAATAGATGGATTTGATGGATAGAATTCATAGTATGGCAGGATACTCTGAGCAGAGAAGAGTCAAAAGAAATGAAAAAATGGTACTCAGCGGACACAACTTGTTCAATGCTCTGAGAGTCGCATGCATGTTCTTCAATCCAAGGAAAGGGTTCAGCAGATGGTTTTTCAGAAAAAATGATTGGTATGAATGATCTTCGACATAACATGAGAAAACGATCAGGGCTCACGGATTAATGCTGTGCCCAGCCTTGTTCATTCATAATTCTTCTTTGCTGTTGCTAAGTAACTCACTTCTCTCTCTCTCTATATATGTACATAATATTCAAATGAGTTTTTCATACTTAATTGAATCTTAATTTTTGTTCGCTATATTATATTGATACACGGCATCATCCATGTAAATCATACTTATCCATAATGTATAATTTAAATATATATTAATTAAGTATTTATGAGCATCAACAGTTTTTTTGGATTACTTATTCAAAAGCTACGAACCTATACCTAACAAAATGTAGGTATTCACTTTTCAAAATTAAGAACAAGATAAAAATGATACGGTGAAATTTACAGGAAAATACTTTTTGGCAATATACTTAGCTTGTAGAAGTAATACCCAGACAAGATTATCATGACTTCTTTTGTTCTAATTCTTAGAGAACATGAAAGTCTTTAATGAATGAAAATTAATATAAGCAAATTAAAATCTGTCTCTCCATCTACTCGAATGTTTTTGTCTAAATGTTTAATTTTTAAGATAATAACTCATGTTAACATACTCTTGTTCTGATAATCCTACTAAACATATTTTACTTATTATGTTCGAATGACCTAAAACAACTAAAAGGAAGACAGAGCAGTTCTACATATTTTCTTTTATTTCTACAAACTCAGGCCTAAAATATATTATTTACTATTGCTGTTTTCCTTTTTTTTATTATAATGTTTGATCAAGTGCGTTAAAAAAGACGTGGTTATCCTTATTTTATATTATGTATTGCCAAATTGATAGATAACAATCCTACTCTCAAAGATACAAAAAATAATCAGAATCCATTATATTTCACCAATTTCTATAGATCAACATTAGGATTGTTTGTAAGAAGACCTGGAGCACTTTCTTAATGAGTCATCAGATTTAATTCTTCCACCATATAGCTAATTGGAACCTACTTCAGAGTCGTTACTCTAAAGAAGGATTAAAAATATACAATTTTTATCTGACTCTTGCTTCTGATCAGCCCGAAGACAGCCATTTCTTATTAGAGGGGCATGGCATAACACTTTATATATTAAATGTGACCTATAAATATCTGAAATTTTTTTGGCAAAATGTTTTTATTTGAAAATTTCAATAATTGTATGTTAATAATTTTTATCGACACAACATCATATTTTTATATTCCAACTACAAAACAGTTCAAATTGCGAAACCAAAAAGTATGTTGTTGGAGAGGAATAATCCGGAGCAAGGAAATGACTGCAAATTCTTAATCCAAACTTTGATAATTAGGATTGAAGAGAAATCATTTTTTCCTACATCGCTGGTAATAAGGTCAATGAACTCCTCTTATGCATGCTCAAGAAAAAATACAACTCTTGAGGTGAATGGGCTTCTAGTAACGGCAAATAGTATGTCAGGTAAATTAAGAAAATATCATGAAATTAATTCTTCAATAATTTTTGATGTTCTTTGAAAGAAATTATTGTTCCATGAATTGTTTCCTATTCCATATCATTTTCCTCATCTAAATTTTATTTTTACCTTCTTTTTTTTTTGCCAATGTTAAAGTTTCAAATGGAATGCTCGGATACATTTTTCCTTTGAGGGACAAAATTAATTCATTTAAAATTGCAAAGATATCATCAAAGTAAACAATTTTGTTAAGTCCCCCCGAAAAGTGATTCAAAACTGTGGCTTAGAACTTTAATTCATAAATGTTTTAATACATCACGAAGATCAAAAGTACGTTTTAAAACATCGTCTCTGGAAAAACTGACTTACGTAAATATAATTTCAAGTAGTTAAAAAAAAAACATCGTTGAAATCGCATTCATAAACCAGTAACTGAGAACAATTTGCTGCATCTCATGATTCATTATCACTTAGGCGACCCCAGTTGGGGTTGTAACCCACAGGTTGGGAACTGCTGGACTTGAGGGATACAAGACAATTACAGGAAAATCAAACATTTACATACATATATTCAGACGATATCCTAAAAGCGAACTCTGTGATAACAAAAATGTGATTCAAAATATATCTCAGCCCATGATAGGCTCATTCATAAATAAGAACGTCTCGCCTCGATTGTTTTATAAATAAAGGATTCTAAATTTTAAAGTTATTAAAAAAATTAATCAGGGGCCTCCCTTAATATAAAGAATAAAATAAAGTACTGAAAGGTTCTTCCATTAGGTTTGGAGTTCACAATTTAACAACTTCCCCCTTTTTATTCGAAAAAACTATTATTTGTGTATCTCATTCGAATGATACAATTCTCATTAATATGATTCGGCTCAAGAAGTCCTCTCTCTTTTTTTCTTTTTGTATTTGAGTTTCTATCTTATAAGAGAGGAAGAAATCTTTATAGGCTTCAAATCAAACTTTTCAATTATAATCGCAAATTCTAAATTAAAAGTCTTAAGCTTATAATGTGAATACATAATATATTTATATATGACTTGAAATGATGATAGGATCTGAAGTCATCTTTAGTTATCATTTGATCGACATAAATTTGTCATTTTGATACAAATCCTATTTTTTAAATTATTATTAGTTATTCATCCCTTGCCCCTTCCCACACACTTCTGTTGCCCATGGTGTAGGTCCTTATTTAGGACTGAAGACTGCAGTCCAGTTCATTCCTTAAAATTACTAAGTTCGATACTTTATGACGTTACTCAACTTATTTTATCAGTTGTATAAGTGACAAGACCAGTCCTAAGACTGAACTGCATCGGATAATTAAGGACTCACTCAACAATAAACACATCTAAAGAGTGAATGAAAATTACGAAAAGTATTTATCAATTTTTGAATATTTTAAACTTAAATTTGTAATAGGAATATATAATATTGTCCTAGAACTATGTAAGATAAGCATAGACTGATCTGAGAGACAACCCTGTTATAAAATCACAGAATTGACCTTCTATTTTATAAACTATGTAGCGTATTTTTAATCATAGGCAAAATATTTACTCTGAACTGAAGATTTTAACAAATATTCGCACTTTGGTTGGAATGAGAGGCCCTCTTCTTTGATGCAGGGTTTATGTCATAAAATAAGTTTTATACTTCTAGATACACATACATATTATTCTTACCAAATTTCAGTCACAATAATCTGCATTTGATTTAAAAGCATTTTCCTCGAGTTTTATAATTCCTGGTATAATTTTATATCAAAAGATATATCATGATACAAATTAAACCTGTGCACTTCATAGCTCGACCAGACAAAATACATTTTCCATTCTTCATAGTGACAACAATATATCTGAAATTCATAAAAATAACTACGAGACCAATTTTAACATTTTGCATCAATAAGATGAATACAAACTTTTGTAATTCAACAAACTTTGGTGTAGAATGATATTTTGCATTTTTCATAGTATCTAAAATTAATCAAATCAAGAAATTCAGGGAGCATCAAGTCTTAAAATATTGCTTTCTAGCCATAAATTGAGATTTATGATTTATTGATTTTGGAAATCAAATTAGGAATCATATTCTTAATCATGAGATCTAATATGAAGATTAGTATAATTTTACTAAAAAATAAATATTTAGAATATGGTAAGTTTTGAATTTTGAAATATCTTTGGAGCGTAATAACTCAAGAACTGAGAGGGATAGAGAGCTTAAATTGTATCATATGATTTGGTGTTATTAGCAAACTCTAAAATAGTGGAATATGCTAAAGGTGCTTCATTTTATTCGTAGATATTCTGCAAAAACATACATTTTTAAGACCTTTACGGAAATGTCAATATCTCTAATTTTTATGACAATAATATAAATATGATATAATTAAATGAGAAAAATCAAATGTTGTTGCACTCCAGAGCGAGGGAAGAAAAATGACATAGGATATCCTACACCCTCGTGCCACTCGACCAATTATTTTTATCAGTTCTGTCGCATGGCCTGTCAGAAACTGTATAAAATCCAGATTCTTCAGAAACTGAACCCTAAATCCAAAAAAACTGCCATCGACAATTTTATGTAAAAAAAAGTTTTTCGTTGGATTTAATGTGGGATCAAACAATTCGGCAGAAATTGCATCAATAAAAGCATGACAACATTAGAACTAATATTTTATCTATGGATTATAGCTATTGTATTTCTAATTATGGAGCTCTAAACATATTGAATGCTTACAAATTTTTTATGGACCCTGTTTGTGGTCATTCATCATAAATCAAATAAGCTTCATTCTATCGAATTTGATGGACCTATTAATATTGTTTGATTGGAGAGTTGATGAAAGTTATTGTTAGGACTCATTCGACTCATGTAAAGATTGACTTAAAATAATAGTCAATTTAGAAATAATTGAACTCCAATAGTTGAACAGTGTATTGTGAAACTTTGTCACTCGGCGTCTTTTGAGATCGAAGAATGGATTGTTTTTGTATCTTACTTATTTGCTTAACCATATCTTTAAGCGTATCAGGTAAGAATAATCTTTCTTTTTAATTGATTGAAAATCTGATTATTTTTTCTCTCTCTAGTCCTTTTTTTCAAGTAGTTCTTGATACAAAAATAATAGAACACAAATTTGGTTGTTGACTGTTTGGGGCCACAAGTTGGATATTGCAGCCTTCAATGCTTGGATTATTTTTGAAAAAGGTTCAGGGAAAAAATGTTCTCGTAAATTATTTGTTTTGAAGTTAGGAGAAGAAATAGCAGTCTTGAATATGGAGACTTCGAATAATACAGATATACCAACAAATCAAGCAAATGCAACAGGTAAAATTTAAAGGACATATAGTGTCAAGACACTACTAAATGTAAAAACAATTTTGCTACCATGTGCAAAATATGCCATATATTTACTTGTGGTAAGTGTTTAAAAGGAAGAAAAATGACATATTATGACGTTTGGAAATAATGTCAATGAATATGCTTATATATAAATAACTATAATGATACATATATAGTATTACTATTATTGTTTTTTATATATATATTTAGAAATTATCCAATAAAATAAATGAAAAAACATGAGACTTTTATTCATTCCGTATCTGGAGTACGTTTCACTGCATGCTAATCATTAAGGGAAGCAAGTAGAGGTTTTAAATTTTACGTCTATGGGTTGACTTTGCTCCAGTACTAAATGAGGGGGCCTTCAAGGAGTTGATGCTGTTAACTCCCCCTAAACGAAGTAATCCATTGGATTAATATAAGGGGAGTTAGTAGGTCAGGTGTGGTAGCTTCAAAATTAGATCTTCTCTTCTTTAAACAATTATTGGATCTTGTAGGTCTCATGAAAGACGGTAGAGTATTGTTAAAACAGGAACTCGACAAACATTGTTTTCATCCAAGGTATCACTTGACAGCTAGGAGCTCACAGTACCTGTCGGCACCCACCCTTTCTTTTGGCTCAAAGACGGTGACTGGAGGGGGGAGGCATTACACTGCCGTTGCTTCCAAATGCACCAAGGGTCATGTTGCTGCCTGGAAAATTGGATTTAAAGACGTGAGGGACATTAGCTCCCTCTGTGGCCCACCATCAAGTGTTCTGGATGTTGTTAGATTTGTTGACTGTACATTGTTTCTCATCCGTATATATTATGATTCGGTTACCCTGGGACTTCAAATCGTTCAGCAATTTTCTTCCGAGGGCAGCTCGAGTAGTCTTAATTTTGTCTGTAAGGATATGTATTTTGTGGAGGTGATCTGACTTTATCTTCAAGTCAGTGCTTATGACCCTGGAAACTGTTGCACGGTTTACTTGGCGCTTTTTGGCAAGAGCCTTAATCAGAGTCCCAGGAGTTGACTTGAAGGAATTTTTCAAGCCTACGAGGAATATAAGATTAAGTTTTTTATCATTCCAGGACTTGTGGGCTTTTCTCTTATATTCCCCTTCCTCCCTACAGTGGTTGTAGAAGTCGTAGTATGCTCTTTGGATATCTGAGCATCTTCTTGATGTATGCTGGGCTATGTTCCGCGAAAGCAAATTCGATGCAAATTTACGATGTAGGAGACCCAGACGATCTCCTACATCGTAAACACTGGTTTTTAATTAAAAGTTGCACAACTAACTTAAAGCTGAGGCTCAACCTCTAAATTGAAATAACAGAGTTAAATGCTTTCCTTATTCTTCAGAATGTAGTTAAAGATGGTCCAGATTTACCTGAACGACCTTGTATATGTGTAAACTTAGCTATGTACTCAATTTAAGGATAGTTCGTTTTAGAAATGATTGACTTATGTAGGACTAGAAAGATAACGACTTTATTATTTATTAGTAATAGGTGTATAATTGTTCCAATTTGAGGCTGAACAAGATAATAACTATTTGAAGGGAATACAATTCATAAAATGATTCGCTTGATTACTAAATATACGAAAATTGTTATTTATTAAGACTTTATATAAAAATATTTTATTCTTTTTAACATTAATTGACACAGTTTTCCATATAGATATACATCTTATATTAGTATACATGTATTATGTATACTAAAATATTATAATATAATATATAACAATTGATTGGACACAATTTTTAGAAAAAACATATAATATGCTAATATTTTCTTTCTTTTAAACTTTCTTTCAATATTAAAAAAAGGTTGAATTATTAGAATGGAATCTCCATTACATAAAGAATCAAAGGGGTCCACGAGGGCGGAGCATATTTATTAAATGTTCAAAATATTATACTCTTAAGGTCTCAAAATATTTTGTTTAGTCCATAGATATAAGCAACTAATTTAAAAACATTTTGCAAAATATTCAGTGGTAGCACAACAGCCCTAAAGTTTTGAAATTTTATCTTGAACTGGATTATATTTTTATAGCTTCTATTTGAAAAAAATTGCTGAATTACTACATTTTATAATCTAATAAAAGAAAATTATTGAAAAATTAAAAAAATGCAAGAACTAGAAGTCAATTTTTTTATAAAAATTCCAGATACCAAGCCCCTCCCTCCCCAAAAAACAACAACAAAAATTGAATGCTGTGGACGTTTAGAATGTGATAAAATGTAGTAGGAAAGGAAGGTTACTTGAGAAATTACATAATAATCATAACACCTATGGAAAATAATATTAATTCTTTAAATTCGTAATTCAAAAAAGAGAGTGAGCTAAAAAAATACAAACGATTTACATCAATATTTATAGCTTGATCAGGCAGAGTAATTGTAATATCATAATTTTTATTTATACTTAATTAGTGCAACTCCATCTAATCATTTAAAGAAATATTTAAAAAAAAATAAAAAATGTTATTATATCAAAGTTTCCCACGTAAAAAAAAGAAGCTAAGTATAGTTTTCCATGAGTGAATTGTGTATCTTGTAAATATGTTCTTATAGATTGACAATTCATACATACATAAATAGATTGATCAAGAATAATATTATAATATGTATAGTATATAGATTGATTTATCCTTTAAATGATGTCAAAATATTAACATTTGAATCTCTCTAAAAACATACCAATCCAAGTTTTTGAGGTATGACCTAAAAACATATAAGATATATAACAATTTATTCATAACTTATCATATCTACATAGTTAAAAATTAAACAGATGTATCTAATTGATAAATAAGAAAATAATCATATAAATTCATACTATTTCAGAGTTTTTCAATCAAGTCAGCATTGATCCATCATGAAGAGGTTAAGTTTGATTGTTTTAGTATTATGTATCTTGCAACTGAGGAGTACTGCCTGTAAGTAAATTCATATTGAATTGGTATATATATATTATTTTGAAATGGATATTTTATGTTCCCTGGACATTTTAAAAATTATCTAAGATTAGAAAAAACGATTATTTCAATTCCTTAATGTCAGACATTACAGAGAGAAATATTATTTAATAATAAATTAATATTTCTATTTTGTGATATCAATATTAGCTCAAAATACAAAAACATCTACAGCTTCAATGTCCTCCACAACTGATGCATCAACTACAATGTCCTCCACAACTGATGCATCAACTACAATATCCTCTACAACTACATTGTCCTCCACAACTGATGCATCAACAACAATGTCCTCCACAACTGATGCATCAACTACAATATCCTCCACAACTGATGCATCAACAACAATGTCCTCCCAACTGATGCATCCTCCACAACTGATGCATCAACTACAATGTCCTCCACAACTGATGCATCAACTACAATGTCCTCCACAACTGATGCATCAACTACAATGTCCTCCACAACTGATGCATCAACTACAATACTACGTACCTCCACAACTGATGCATCAACTACAATGTCCTCCACAACTGATGCATCAACTACAATGTCCTCCACAACTGATGCATCAACTACAATGTCCTCCACAACTGATGCATCAACTACAATGTCCTCCACAACTAATGCACAAACTACAATGTCCTCCACAACTGATGCATCAACTACAATATCCTCCACAACTGATGCATCAACAACAATGTCCTCCACAACTGATGCATCAACTACAATGTCCTCCACAACTAATGCACAAACTCCAATGTCCTCCACAACTGATGCATCAACTACAATATCCTCTACAACTACATTGTCCTCCACAACTGATGCATCAACAACAATGTCCTCCACAACTGATGCATCAACTACAATGTCCTCCACAACTAATGCACAAACTCCAATGTCCTCCACAACTGATGCATCAATTACAATATCTCTACAATGTCCTCCACAACTGATGCATCAACTACAATGTCCTCCACAACTGATGCATCAACTCAATGTCCTCCACAACTAATGCACAAACTCCAATGTCCTCCACAACTGATGCATCAACTACAATATCCTCCACAACTGTCCTCCACAACTGATGCATCAACAACAATGTCCTCCACAACTGATGCATCAACTCAATGTCCTCCACAACTGCACAAACTCCAATGTCCTCCACAACTGATGCATCAACTACAATATCCTCTCAACTACATTGTCCTCCACAACTGATGCATCAACTACAATGTCCTCCACAACTGATGCATCAACTACAATGTCCTCCACAACTAATGCACAACTACAATGTCCTCCACAACTGATGCATCAACTACAATGTCAACTGATATCAACTACAATGTCCTGATGCATCAACTACAATATCCTCTACAACTACATTGTCCTCCACAACTGATGCATCAACAACAATGTCCTCCACAACTGATGCATCAACTACAATGTCCTCCACAACTGATGCATCAACTCCAATGTCCTCCACAACTGATGAATCAATACAATGTCCTCCACAACTGATACATCAACTACAATGTCCTCCACAATTGATGCATCAACTACAATGACCTCCACAACTACTGATACATCAACTACTGATGCACCAACTACAATGTCCTCCACAACTACTACGGCACCAACTACAATGTCCTCCACAACTACTACGGCACCAACTACAATGACCTCCACAACTGATGCATCAACTACAATGTCCTCTACAACTAATGCACCAAGTACAATGTCCTCCACAACTGATTCATCAACTCCAATGTCCTCCACAACTGATGCATCAACTACAATATCCTCCACAACTGATACATCAACTACAATGTCCTCCACAACTGATACATCAACTACAATGTCCTCTACAACTGATGCATCAACTACAATATCCTCTACAACTACATTGTCCTCCACAACTGATGCATCAACTACAATGTCCTCCACAACTGATGCATCAACTGCAATCCTCCACAACTGATGCATCAACAACAATGTCCTCCACAACTGATGCATCAACTACAATGTCCTCCACAACTGATGCATCAACTACAATGTCCTCCACAACTGATGCATCAACTACAATGTCCTCCACAACTACTGATGCACCAACTACAATGTCCTCCACAACTACAACGGCACCAACTACAATCCTACCCACAACTGATGCATCAACTATATTGTCCTCTACAACTGATGCATCAACTACAATGTCCTCCACAACTGATGCATCAACTAAAATATCCTCCACAACTAATGCACCAACTACAATATCCTCCACAACTGATGCACCAACTACCATGCCCTCCACAACTATGGGACAAACCACAATGCTTCCCACTACTGATGCACCAACTACCTTGCCACCCACAACTAATGTACCAACTACCATGGTTTCAACAACTACAATGTCCGCCACATCTCGAGCATCAACTACAATGACACCTACTACTGGAGCCTCAACTACAACTACTCCTGGTAATGATAATTATATTCTAATCTTTTCAAAAAAAAAAATTATATTTTTATCATTAAAAATATTTTTTTTGTATGAGCATTACAAACAAATAATACTTGGCTTTAATGATACTATATTAATATTTTTAGATAAATGTCAAACCAGTGAACAAATTGATTGTATATTCCCATTTATTTACTCTGGAGTATCTTACAATGAATGTACGGATGTGGAGAATAATGGAGTGGAATGGTGTGCTACTTCACTCTACGCCAACTCAGAAGCCCAAAATTATGGAAACTGTAATTCGAATTGCAAAGGTAAGACTAATAAAGAATAAACCTGTTAAAGCTTTCGCAAAACTTTATTGAGCTAATATTGGTCGTTTTTTATTTTAGGACAGTGTAAAACCATTGAAGACCTTAAATGCATATTCCCATTTATTTACTCTGGAGTATCTTATAATGGATGTACGGATGTGGAAAATAATGGAGTAGAATGGTGTGCTACTTCACTCTACGCCAACTCGGAAGCCCAAAATTATGGAAACTGTAATTCGGATTGCAAAGGTAAGACTAATAAAGAAATACATGCTGTTAAACCTTTAGTAAAACTTTATTGAGCTAATATTGGTCGTTTTTTATTTTAGGACAGTGTAAAACCATTGAAGACGTTAAATGCACATTCCCATTTATTTACTCTGGAGTATCTTATAATGGATGTACGGATGTGGAGAATAATGGAGTGGAATGGTGTGCTACTTCACTCTATGCCAACTCAGAAGCCCAAAATTATGGAAACTGTAATTCAGATTGTAAAGGTAAGACTAATAAAGAAATACATGCTGTTAAACCTTTAGTAAAACTTTATTGAGCTAATATTGGTCGTTTTTTATTTTAGGACAGTGTAAAACCATTGAAGACGTTAAATGCACATTCCCATTTATTTACTCTGGAGTATCTTACAATCGATGTACAGATGTGGAAAATAATGGAGTGGAATGGTGTGCTACTTCACTCTACGCCAACTCAGAAGCCCAAAATTATGGAAACTGTAATTCAGATTGTAAAGGTAAGACTAATAAAGAAATACATGCTGTTAAACCTTTAGTAAAACTTTATTGAGCTAATATTGGTCGTTTTTTATTTTAGGACAGTGTACAACCACTGAAGACGTTAAATGCACATTCCCATTTATTTACTCTGGAGTATTTTACAATGGATGTACAGATGTGGACAATAATGGAGTAAAATGGTGTGCAACTTCACTCTTCGCCAATTCGGAAGCCCAAAATTATGGAAACTGTAATTCGGATTGCAATGGTAAAATTATATGATTTAATATACCCTTAGTAACAACATGTTGAGCTAAAATTGGTTATTCGCTATTTTAGATAATTGTAAAACCACTCAAGATGTTGTTTGTATATTCCCATTTATTTACTCTGGAATAACGTACAATGAATGTACGGATGTGGACAATAATGGAGTCAAATGGTGTGCTACTGCACTCCACGAAACCAAGGAAGCCTTTCAATTTGGAAACTGTAACGCTAATTGCTAAATTTGTACAAATATTATTTTTATTTTGGTTATTCAATTAGCAAACAAAATAAGTGCTAAAATAAATTTAAAAAATGTTTTTTTAATAATATATGTTTTTGTGTATCTTTACATGTCATTTTATATCCATAAAAATCGATTTAATGACTTGTGTTTCATGATAACTTGATAATTTGTGACTTGACTTTGTTTTTACTATTAGAAAATTGAGATTTGACGTATAATCATAATTGAGCCTTTTGAGTTTATAATATTGGGAAGACAAGTAATTCAAATATGTATTTTACCAATGTCCTGAACGCCACTTATGAATTTTAATGTGAGTCAAAATCTTTTAGGTTTGATCTACGACTATTACTTACTCGAGAGTGGAATACAAAAAATTGAAAATAGATTATAAATATTTATTTTCATTTTTATTTTTGAAGTGTATTAACATTTTACCGTTACTCCAAGTTTAACTGAACTAGTGTTCTTCAGAATTGTAGATTCGAAAATATTATCATAATACAACTATCTTTATCTTTTAAATTTACTGATCAAACTCATCCTAATATCTCAAGTGGGTTCTCAAATAATCGATAGGATCACTTTACATTTGATATGAGTATTAATAATATGAATATAAGACCAGGCAACATTAAAGGATAAAGTGTTGTGTAAGTGGTATCATCGTATGTTGAAGCTATGTTGGATGTCTGAACCTTTTTAATGAAGTATCAGTGTAGCATTTCTATCCGGATTTATCTCACTGAGCAAAGAAAACTGTTTATGAAACTCATCGATCCTTTGTTCTAACGATGGACCCTACGAATAACAATAAGGTCGAACAGAGTGGGTTGACTCCTTATGAGATGTTTGATAGAGGGGAGGTGAAACGTTTATCATTTAGTTCTTGGAGTGGTCCATTGGTTTATACTTAGTAAAATAAATATTTATGTTCATATAATAAATCTTAAGTCAAGGGGACCCTTGTCCACCCACAAGATCCGCCTGTGGTTGTCTCAGACATAGATAGCCGACTCCTGTAATTCCTACAGACACAACCGGTGAAACTTCTGCCATTTACGTTCAAAAGTCATCCGTTCTTGGATCAAATTTGTATATCTTGAGATAGTTGTATCCATCATAATCGTTTTTTTAAGTCCTTGATGTTCCTCCTCAGTGTAAATCACCTACAAACGAGAGAATTCAGTCCCAAGAAAAGTTAGCTCTAGGAATAATTTCACTATGATTCTTCCATTTTCACCTAAGATACATTTGTTTTATTAACAAGTGATCATCATAGCTTGTCTCCAATACCCAGGAACGACGTGTACTCTGAACTTCAGAAAATTACTAGTGCCACAGATCAAGAAATTTATTTATTCTATTAAATAAGTGAACATAAAAGATACTTGTTACGGAAAACAGTCCAGGACTTGTACCTAGTATAAATTGCAAGCTTACAATGAGTAAATATTTTTTTGAATCATTACAGATAATATAAAAGGTACATATAAATGGATATACGTAAAAAGATTTCAGTATATTAAGGTTGACATGGGTGCTGCGTAGATAACAATTATATTTCAGAAGAGAACAATAACATCAAGCGGTTTTATATTTATAATCTTAAAACTGTTATATTTATTTACTTTTTGCCCATGACTATGTATGAGTAAAAATTCAACACGAGTATTTTTTCCTTATTCTTATTGTCCATTTATCTAACACGCTTGCACCCTTTTTGTCTTAGGGTGGGTTTAATTATGTTATATGTATATAAAGAAAGAGTACCTATAGACTGGGATCATCATCCGTGATGAATATTTTATGTCCCCCCCGGAATGTTAAAAAATAACAACGAAAATTGACGTGGTAACCCTCACAATTTGAAGAATTTTAACAGTAGAGTAGCTTAGGTGTCATAACGTTTTATTAGATTAGCTGTGAGCAGCTCTGAGAGAGATGGAAAGAAAGAAATAAAACCCAAATCATACTCCGTATGACGCAACCTCTGAAGTTCACCTTTTCAGTTAATTATTCAAATGATATTGTTTTTTACCGACTCGTAAAAAGTAAAGGAATCAGTTCCTGAACAGCAGCAAGTCTTTGGGAGCCCTTATTTCTTCCTCAAATCAAGAGATGGATATGTTTCTACTTCATTGTTGTGATATGGGATTCAAGATGTCAAATTTTACTCCAAAACAGCAAGTGTATTTTCTTAGTTATAGTGTTGGAGGATATCACCCTCCTTAGGGAAGGACTTTAATGAGAGGAAGATGAAACACACCAATCTGATCCCTCATTGATTTGAATGGGCCTTTCTGACCTTAAATGTCATCAAGAAGGGATATAATAATCTATGTTGGTGGATACATTTCAGGATAATTAGCAAACAATGTTTCCTAATTTACATACTACAATGTCAACATATAGGATTATATCTACAATATATTTATTAATGATCAAAAGTGTTGCTGTTTTCGAGGAAGAGTTATCAGCATAAGCGTACGAAGATATATCATTTTCTATTCATATATAGCCTTATAAAGTTATGTGGATTTCCCGCTGGTGCAGCGGGATTGTTTCCCTCGCCACAAATGAAATAAGCCTGTCGATTACTCTGTCTAAGGTATTTTCCGTATTCCATTCATTCCAAACCTTACTTTCATCCTTTGGCCATGACTCAAAAACCTTTTAAAACATATGGCAACTTATTTTTTCGTCTCCTTTACTGTTCATTTACCCATCATTGACTTGGCATCATATCGATATATTTTATGAGCCGATTGATAAGCTCTTAATGATTTAAGTTCGACATTTCAACTTTTCAAATAGTATAGAATTAAAGCTTAAGGAAAAATGAAAAATTCATTGCTGAAGGTTATCAGATTAGGGTATTTGTGAGCTCCTTAATTTGAAGTATTGTATTAAGATCATTATTGCATTTCAGATTTAGTGTTTCTGAAATCTTCATCTAAAATAATGGACACTGAAACTGGTCAATTTAATTGCTTGCTCGAACTTCATATAAGTTATTAAGAAACTTACAATGACTTTTTTTGATCAATATTTCAAGAAAGTTAGATACCAATTTCGAATCCAACTACTGAGAAATATGGATACCTATTATAAACGATCGGAACAACGAGATAGAGTTCAATTAAACGAAGCGTATTGTTATTTTAAAAATGTTATTATTATATTCCTACCATAATCACAGTCTATTCTAAATAGTCTCTAATTATTTGATTTTAAACCACAAAACCTAACCAAATAAGGAAATTTGTGTATAATATAGTATAATGATTATTATTTTTTGTACTTTTATAATACAAATTCTAAGAACTGAAATATATTGTTAAAATTTATTGTTGGTTGTGTTTGATAGTTATTGTATAATAAAGTTTTTAGTAATAATTTAATTTTTAATATTATTATATAAAACAATAACATAAATTATTACTTTCAAAGCGCTCCATTTTTGAAAGGAAATCGATAAAAAGAAGCTTCTTATGCTTTTTAACATGTTTTCAAGCAACTTTTCCAATTTTACAAGATAGAACTATTCATGTAGATGGCATCTATTTTTTTAATAAAACATACTGTTATAAAATTTAGTATAAAATGAATTTAGAAGATTTATACGGATAATTATAGGCAGTTATATTTATATTGTTTATAAATATTTACATTAATTTTTTAAATCCAAAATATTCCAATGTAAGACTTGTAGCTCACTCCCTGTTTAAAAATTCAAATACAACTATTTATTTATGTAATCATTCAATATATTTGTGAAGGACTATTGAAGGGTTAACATACTCTTCCTTCGTTATTATTAATAGAAAAAGGCGAGCTTCTGAGATTTCGTTGACTTAAAATTTTTCACTCAACCATATATCTATTCATTATTGTATAAGGGTAATGCACTGAACAAAGGTATGAAGAGAGTTGATTTTATGCATAAGAAACTGCTGGTTACAGTTTATCTATCTAATCCTAAGTCATCGACACGTTTTTGTGACGTAATTTGCGTTAGTTCTTCTTAATTGTAAAATTGTTATTGCCAATAATCGGATTCAATATTATGAAGTGCTCCATAAATAATTTCCATTGTCATCGTTGAGACAAACAAAAATTATAAAAGCTTTATTGAAATTTTTATTCATGTCAAATATTTACTCGAGTTTCATATAAATGAAATTGTTTACTGTACTATTTAAGAATAGAATTTATGTTAATTTGATAGTTTTTAATCTTCCTTTACACATGTTAAAATAAAAAAAGTAGTTGTGATATAATCCCCCTATTACATATATTTTCAAAAGGAAAAATCGATTATGTCTATTTAAATGCACTTTTCATTGTACTTACAAGTCCAATATTAGTTATTTTTCCATTGAAGAAAGTATAATTTGTTTAAAATTCTAATAAATGTAAAATTAATTAACAATATTGTATTTCAAAATTATTTAATATTTATACAATAGCTTTTAAAGGGTAAATTAATTGATAAATATTATTTGATCGCTGATAATAATTTACGTAAAAATATATGGAGTTACGCCAAGGACTCTAGATTTCTTGGAATTGATAAATTAGGGAACTATAGTCCAAATGATGTTCGAAGTAGAACAACGCAGTAAAACCCAAATTCACGAAAGGAATTTGAAACTGAATACAAGTCATATAATTAATTCCAATTATGAACGTTCCAATTTTACAGAAGAAATAACCAAAATGTTTTTCTCCTACAATATTCCACTCCATATCGTTAATCATCTAAATTTTGTTAAGTTTATAGAAATTTACAGTGGAAAAGTAATTCCCTCTCGCTTCTCAATCACCAAGTGAATGGAGTCTCAAATTAAAGTAGTGTTGAACAAGATTAAAGAAAATAAAAAAAAAAAACTTGAGGGGAAGGATATATTTCATGCATTGGACGAAACTACTGACAAGCGGTCCATGACTGAAATGTTAATTGGTCCTTTATGGTTAATTTTTGGGTCGTTCTTATCTCATAAATTTGGAATGTATCCAATGATTACATGTGTTGCTGCAAAAAGTATCAGCAACGTTTGTCTCATATTTCAGAGGCGAAAGACTGAAGGTTTTCATTACCAACATTTTTCAATTATCTTGCATGTCACTTGTCTTGCCCATAGGCTGAACAGAACAGCAACTCTCTGACCTGATTTCTTTTAAAATAGAAACACTATCATCTCTTAAGTGAATATATATATTTTTTATTCAGGTGATCTAAAACAATTGACTACTACGTCAATCACTTCAATTTAGTCAAAGAGTACATTAATGTTATGTATGGAAACTATGATGCAATCTATAAAACAAAAGATGTTTTGAAGAATGATCCACTTTTGTATGAAATAATGTTTATTCAAAACAATTTAATCCCAATCCATGTAATCAATAAAGCATTGAAAGAGAAATTATTGCTACTCCCAAGTGTAACGATCGTAAAAAAATATTTGCCATGATATTACACTTGAACTTTTCCAAATTATTGTCTGTAGATGATAGGGATATATCAAATTTAGAAAATTGGCGTCATAAACTATCAAGCACTATATAGAGTGCTTAACATACAAAAACACTTCTATTGCTAAATTTCATTGAGAGAGGGTTTCCAACGCGATGTCGTACATAAATATACAAAAAAATCCCGTCTGACGAAGGCTCACGTCAGGAATAATTATTTCATATCGTGACAAATTGTATGTGGAACTCTTCCTATCGGAACACAAATTGAGCTAACAAATTCAACATTTTAAGAGATTGAGTCCAAATTTTTTTTGAGTTTGTGGTTATTTTTTCATTTTGCTGTCATGTATACTTAACCATGAACTACTAAAGTAATCCATGAGTTAAATATAAGTTACAATATATAAATATGTACTAGTTTTTGTTTTTCTATACCTTTGCTTCAATGACGTCACTAACAGTTAATCAATAAAAATGATAGTCAAGTGGTACAATATATTTGCTGGTATTACGGCCATTTAAAAAATAAATTAATTTTCCCAGAATTAGTTATAAATTCAATCGTCTATTCATTAAAAAAATCCGATGATCTTTCCAGATATCATGAAAATTTATATCGATACTATTTCGATACAATATTTTATTTTTGCAGGTAAATAATATTACTCTAATTTTATTTCTCGAATTGAGGTTATATTCATTCAAGGATTGATAAGTCCTTAGAAGCAACCCATTTTCTTCGACTAGGATTGTTACTTTAGAATTGAAAAATAATGGGATTCATATTATTGGAATGGTTACTGATATGGGCCACAAAAATATCCGTCTTTGGATAGAATTAGGGTTATCAACTGATAAAGCATATTTTTCAAATCCATTCAACAAGGACAATTCTATATTTGCGTTTGTATATGCCCTTCACTTACTGAAGTTACTCAGAAATAGTTTAATTGATCAAGTCTAATTATTTCATCAAAGTCGATTATGGCGTTGTATGAAGATTTTAAAAATGAAATTCAGCTTCCCTATGTATTGACATCTTGCCTAAATCAGGACTGCTTTAAATACTTTTTTTTCCAGAATTCGACATATTGGTCGAACTAACTTTCATCCTCATGTTGTAGAATCAATAGATCGATTTCGTGTTATTGTAATAAGTGGATTTGAAATGACTATTGTTGAAAATGCTCCATTTAATTTTTTAAATGACGATCACTCTCACTCCATGATTCAACAGGTCACAGGGAGTATATTGGATGAAACAGATTTAAGAGAAAATCATAAATCTATAACAGAGGAAACATTGAAGATTTTAATTTTTACAATATTTTTTTTAAGAAAAAGAAGAACACAAGGAGCCAGAATCTGGTAGTGAAGATGAAATTATAAATTACAATGTGGAAGATTTTTCAAGTATTCCCAACAAAATCAAATGCCAAGAAGAGGGATTTATATACGTTGTGGGGTATTTGGCCAAAAATTTCTTCCCCAAATTCCCACTATTAGGATTTTTTTCTGACAAAAGTGGATCATTCTTCAAAATATCTTTTTCTTTTTAGATTGCATCTTTGTTTTCATCTGTAACATAATATACTATTTGATTGAATTGATCTGCTTGGCGTAATAGTGAATTTTTTTATATCGCCTGAATAGTAACAAAATATTCACTTGAAGGATGATAGTGTTTGTATTATAGAAGTAATCAGGACAGAGCGTATATATTCTTTTCAGAATTTAAGCATAACAACTGATGTGCAACATAATTGGAAAATGTTGTTCAAGGTTTTCGGTTGCTCTAATGCAATACCTTGTTCCATTAGTAATGAAAACCGAAATAATATGGATGTTTTATTTTGACATAAAGGTTTTTCTTTTGAGTAGTGTATATATATTTTTCTGTATTCTGTATAGCACTTTGGTAAAATGATATTTTGGTCATTACACGTCAATTGTACAAACTTTTTTTTACAATTTGCGGCATGATCATGACCGATTTTGATGATTTTTGGTGAGCTGGCTTGTCTATATGAAAGAAGACAGTTTGTGAAATATTAGCCCTCTGGGCCGTTCTAGGCCCTCTCATTTATACAAATTTCATTGAAACATTAGACAAAACTATGTTTTAAAGACTTTCCTCTCAAAATGATTTTCACAAATAAGTGAGGTTGGAGCTGGTTTCCAATTGGGAGTAATTGAAGGCCAGATAACCATTCCTTTCTTCTAGTATGCTCTTCCGAGCTTTTTGGAAATGTAAATCTGAAGAACTGTAAGTTTCCATGAGTTATTTGTTTTATAAATCCGTACTGCTCTTATATCCAAGAACGGATTATGTTTAAAATGAATTAAAATGGAAATATATAAACAATAAAATCTAGAATGTAAAATGAGTAGCTTTAGACAGAAACTATTAAACGAAATTTCAATATTTCGTAAGGAGCAAATTCAATTTCCTCCAAAATCCTCCTTCAAAAACTAATTTCTTTCAAAAAAATTGAATATTCGTACTATAACATAAATGAATAAAAGTGATAATATAATAAGTAGGTAAGTTACGAAAAATCAAAAATTAATGAATCAATGACTTTAAATTGATTCTTCTTATGCATGTCGAGTGTAAAATTTCTTGGATACCAAAATTACTTTTTTAGACTTGGATTTTTTAATAATAAATATATTATTTTATTTAATATAAATGTATAAAATTGTGTGTAACATAAGATTAGTCAGATATTTTTTTTTCCTTCTTTTCCCCTCCCCCAATCATAATATATATTTTTCAAAAGTAATCATTAACATCCATTCACAAATTATTTTGTAATATATATAAAATAGGAAACAAAAAAAAGAAGAAGTGCTCTACAAAGTTTCTTATTATCTCTACTCTTGATCAACCTTATCTACCTGAACTCGTTTAGTGCTCGTTTTAATTTATTATATTATACTTCAGGGCGCTGTAATCCTTGAAATGATGTGTTATTGTATTTTTTTATTACATTCCTTGCATATTGTCCGGTCGTCGTTAAAGAGCTCTTTTGTGAAAAAAGACCCGAGACGATATACGGCATTTCAAGTACATTTGTATTGGTGTAAACACGCTTGATGAAGTCTTGTATTCTTTTTTTTAACTCGCATCATCTTTAAATTTGTCTGTGAGGTCTTGCCATATTATGTTGTCCCTAATAGTCGATTTGGCCACTTTGAAGATTCTTCAACATCACCAATAGAGGATGATCCTCTCTTGCATTTAACATATCTTCCACTGTTACGAAGGTCAAATTATTCATTACTTTTTCAAGTAGATCTATGTTAATCAGCTCATTTCCTTCGATTGAGGTCCCTAACCCTATAGCTAGCCAGTATCCTCTTTGTGATTCAATCGAAACACTATTCATTTATCTCATCGGCGACCAAAGGTAAATGATCTGAATACTTTTTACCATCAGCTTCTAGTATCTCCCTCTTCAAAATGAACCCTACATGTGGGGTCCTCCTCCTCTTTTTTAGACTTTGATTGATGTGTCTCTATCTTTATAACTTACCTATGACAATGATATTTGAAATGGATTGCTCACAAAAATTTCTGACATCAGAAATTTTCAAAAGCAACACCTAGTAGGGATAAGAGGCAACGGGTGTAAGACTGAATTTTTATCTAGCTAGCAAGCGGGTTTAGCTCCTTTCTTTTAACCTTTCAACGCTCTAGGCCAGCCGTTGTAATACCGTACCTCATAAATATCGCTCCCACCTTCTACTCTCCAATTTTCTCCCATCTCTAATTATGGTATACATCAGAGAGCAATAACAAAACAAATTGCTGCATATTCTATGCTACTGCTTTCTTTGATCAAAAATATGTATAAGTTATACATCACAGGATATACAATGAATTCTGTGAATATTTTCCCTTCATTCATACATACATAGGTACATCCAGAAAAACTTTGCTTTATTACTAAGATATATCTGTTTGATTATTTAATTAATCATACATAACATCACCATCTTCATTAATCATTTCATCAACTTAGTGCACGCTGAATTCTATCCGTATTCTTTATTAAACAGTAGGTCTTACGATCCTAATAATGTTAATTAACATTGGGACTTTTATCCTACTCCACATATTTGTCTCTTCATCATCTCATCTGAGTCAACAAAGTACTCATACCTATATGCTCTGGATGTCTATAGATATTGTGACACTACGTATCGAATACACTCGGATATATACATTTGTGTCGAATAATTACTACTGCTCATTATCTTTTTATATTTAGGTTAGAAATATGTCATTTATTGTACAACAAATTCGATATGTATCTGTAAAAATCACCTAAATACAACATCCGTATTTATTAAAATTTCTTAAATAGCCAATTATGATATATTTTCATAAAGATTCTATCTGTTGAGGATGAATACTATAGTAAAAGATTAGTTATCTCTTGTTAGAGGTCACAAGACTTATTATGAAATAAATCGAGAATAACAGGTTCAAGGTCAGTATGTTAATATTGAGGACTCATATTGGATGGAGATTATAATCAATCGTATATATTTATGAAATAATGAGCCATGAATGAGGAAAACAAAGTCATGCGTGTCTTAGAATTTTATGAAATGGGATGCCATCTACACGTTGAGGTCGAAAACATTTTAGACTACCCTCGTATGTGCAGAATTTGAAGATACATAAGTCGAAATCTAAATATATTTTGAGAATAAAAAGTGATATAAATTACTGTTTTATGTCCACAATAGGACCATTTAGAACCATTGTGAATGCGTTAGTACAAAAATTGTCACAAATGAATACATAAATTAAAAGGAACAAAATGTTTGAATAAAAAAGACGAAAATCTTTTAGTTCGGATGTGTTTGATTTTCAATGTACTTCAGCAAGTCCTGATCGAAATGTCTGAAACTATTTGATTATTTATTCCCCAAAGTCATAATTATATAATTTTGATCATAGGTTTTGCATAGTTTTTTTAACGATACCTTTTCTCCACATAACACCTCTAAAGTTACATAGATTTGGTATTTTTTAAAAGACAAGTGGTTATAGAACTTTTTGGATGGAAAACTCTTGTTTTTTTTAATGCAAAATTTTGTTGAATTGTGTAATCAAGAAATGTATGATCAAATATGGTATTGATACTGCTATTCTTGAATTTCTTATTTAATGATATGGAAATATTAGCTAAATTTTACTTTTCAATTTGATAAATGGGGCAAATCAATTCACATATTCAACATATGTATAATGTATATTTATTTTTATATAAACTTATAAGAGCTTAATTATACAGTATAACTTAATACAATTGCAGAGGTTCTTATTCTTATATTTTTTTAATAAAATTGTCAATAAGTATAATTATTTAATTGATAAAGTCCATAACTTTACATTTTTAAATATTTAAAAGTGACAGTATTAATCAAAATAGACTATTTAGCCTTGATAAAAAAAAATTACAATTGATCAGCTACATAATTTTTCAAATAACATAGCTAATAAATAATATAAGAAAAATCCTTTTGAATGATGGATGTGCGTTTCTTACTTAACTCATTACAGGCAATAATTGTTTAGGACAGTTAGAAACAATTCCAGGATAAAGTTATTATATATGATAATGATATTTTTATACAAAAATTTCAAAAGATCTCTTAAACCCCATTAGGAGCCGGTTAATTAATTAACCTGTCGCTAGTATCAGTAAAATTTTAATTTAAAAATAAATCTTTTATTTGGATATATATTTGTTATTAAATCATTGGATTCAAGCTTAAAAAAATAAATAAAGATATATACATATGTTTATTTGGATTTACATTAACAAAATTTCAAGAAAAATATCATAAATACAAGTATAATTTCTATTACTTAAATTAATTAAGGAAACAACGTGTTTTATGGTCAATATGGTCAAAAACACAAATTTTGCATTTCCCTTACACATTAGATCTTTGCCACGTTTCCCCTTTGCTATTTTTAATTACGAGGTTTCATTATGCAACCAAACGAAACTAAAAAAAAAATACAGGTTTTGGAAATAAAACGTGGACTGAATGACTGATTTTTGAAAAATGTCAATAATTTAAAAAAAAATGTTTTAATAAAACTTTGAGACACGACCTTTGTGAACATGTTCACTCAATATGGTTGCACTCAGCATTAATCACATCCACGGTTGTGGAAAGCCATGCAGGAGTTGATGATGAACTTCTCGGACAAGTTGTTCCACTCTTTCACAATGGCGGCCTTCAGGGAGTACACGTTTGGATGAAATATATGGTTAGCCTCCTTTTCCAAAGTTTTTCCACATAACAAATTCCAATGAGTTCATATCCGGCAAAGATGATGACCATATGTCCTTGAGCCAAAAATCAGCCATGTTGTCGGTGCAGACCTTATGGCATTTGGCCAATGTGTGTGAGGGTGCACCATCTTGGGCTCACTTATAGTTATCCTCTAAGAAGGTGGCCTTGAGCCATGGCAGTATGGTGAACCTCAGCACCTTGTAGTAGGCCTCCAGGTCGTTTTTCTCCCCAGCCTTAAAAAAGAAGGGAGGCATCTTCTTGCCGTCGGACCACTGACCCCCAGGACCACTGTTTGGCCTGATGTTTTGTACAGAACACCCTTTTGACCTCCTCTGGTGATCTTCCAAGCCAACAGTCGTTCCAAAGGCTCTAGACCCGATCCACGGTGAAAATCTTCTCGTCATAGAAAATTTTTACTGATCTTGCCTATGTTACGCCTAAGAACAGCCTCTTAGGTGCTGATTCCTATTATAAATTTCATTATGATCCTGAAGACTTTAAGGTAGGCTATTAAAGCATTTTAAGTACTTTTGTTAAAAAATAGAAAAATCAAAAATAAATTTGGATAGTTTTTGGATTGGATTCCAAATTTCCAAAAACAATCCAAATGTTAAAAAAAAACAAAACGTCATAATTAAAAGCCTAAAAATAAATTAATAAATAATTTTACATTTAAAAAATGATTAGATACGAAATATCCTCAATGAATAAAAAACATGTTTTAAAAACGAAAAAAAAATTACATTACGAATATTAATATTTTTACAAAGATGAGTTGTAATTTTATATACAACTAACTTTTATTAAAATTGTATATGGTAGTTTTAAAAATGGAATCTCCAGATCGTTGTGAGCAATACGCCGTAATGGTACAACGTCTGCGAAGTTGTTTTATTTTTAATAAGAAGGATTAATTTTTTAGATATAAAATAAATAATTAATTATAACATTATGTGTAGCTATACACAACTAACAAATCGACAAGTCTATTTTATTTTAAAAATTTAGTTACTTTTTAACAAAAGTAACTAAAAGTTTTTTTTAGCTTATACCTATAGGGAGTTTTCAAACTTTATGTTTCCTTCAAAATCAAACCCCAACGAAACGTCCAAAAAAAAAAAAAAAATCACATACATCAGAATTAACTATTTTTTCCACAATATATATATATTGGTATGTATATAAATTATGAAAACTGTTTGACTAATAAAATATAATTTATATATAACTTTCAGAGTATTATAAAGGGACGATTATTCAATTTTTTTAGCAGAATAGACACTCAAAAAGTTAATACGATCCTTATTATGGCAAATAATATTAAGGCCAAGGAAGGAGATTGACACTGGAAGATTTAAAAAAATCGTGAAGCTTAACAGGAATGTTTTCAAATATTGATAATTTTAATTTTATATATAATCTTCATAATAACATAGTGAATGGTGGTTTGTATATTATTGTTTTTAAGTGTTTTGTTTGAAATCTTCTGTTTTGCGTACTTTATTTGTTCGTAAAAATTTGAAAACATATGAATGTCAAAATAGTAAGCTTTCCAATTATATAAAATATTGATTGATTTATCCTGTAAATTATACGTTATAATTTTGTCAAAATATTCTTTCTAAAAACAAACAAATCCATGAGTGTGAAGTATGACCTAAAAACATATAAGATATATAACAATTTAATCATAACTTATCATATCTACATAGTTAAAAATTAAACAGATGTATCTAATTGATAAATAAGAAAATAATCATATAAATTCATACTATTTCAGAGTTTTTCAATCAAGTCAGCATTGATCCATCATGAAGAGGTTAAGTTTGATTGTTTTAGTATTATGTATCTTGCAACTGAGGAGAACACTCTGTAAGTAAATTCATAATGAATTGGCATATATCCATTATTTTGAAATGAATATTTTTTGTACCCTGGACATTTTAAAAATCATCCAAGATTAGTCAGTCGATTATTTCAATTCCTTAATATCAGACATTACAGAAAGAAAATATTATTTAATTTTAAATTAATATCTTCTATTTTGTAAAATCATATTAGCTCAAAATACGACAACATCTACAACTATGATTCCTACCACTAATGCTGCAACTACGATACCACCCACAACTGATGCATCAACTACAATGTCCTCCACAACTGATGAACTAAGTACAATCTCCTCCACAACTAATGCACCTACTACAATGTCCTCCACAACTGACGCAACAACTACAATCCCACCCACAACTAATGCACCAACTACAATGTCCTCCACAACTAATGCGCCAACTACAATGACCTCCACAACTGATGCACCAACTACAATGTCCTCCACAACTGATGCATCAACTACAATCCCACCCACAACTGATGCATCAACTACAATCCCACCCACAACTGATGCACCAACTACAATGTCCTCCACATCTGATGCATCAACTACAATATCCTCTACAACTAATGCACCAAGTACAATGTCCTCCACAACTGATTCATCAACTACAATGTCCTCCGCAACTGATGCATCGACTACAATGTCATCCACAACTGATGCATCAACTACAATGTCCTCCACAACTGATGCATCAACTACCATGGTCCCAACAACTACAATGTCCCCCACATCTAAAGCATCAACTACAATGGTACCTACTACTGGAGCCTCAACTACAACTACTCCTGGTAATGATAATTATATTCTAATCTTTTTGAAAAATTAATTTTATTTTTTCATTTTTATCATTTAAACTATTTTTTTTTTGTATGAGCATAACAAACGAATAATACTTGGCTTTAATTACATTATTTTCATATTTTTAGATAAATGTCAAACCAGTCAACAAATTGATTGTATATTCCCATTTATTTACTCTGGAGTATCTTACAATGAATGTACGGATGTGGAGAATAATGGAGTGGAATGGTGTGCTACTTCACTCTATGCCAACTCAGAAGCCCAAAATTATGGAAACTGTAATTCGAATTGCAAAGGTAAGACCAATAAAGAAATACATGCTGTTAAACCTTTAGCAAAACTTTATTGAGCTAATATTGGCTGTGTTTTATTTTAGGACAGTGTAAAACCACTGAAGACGTTAAATGCACATTCCCATTTATTTACTCAGGAGTATCTTACAATCGATGTACAGATGTGGAAAATAATGGAGTGGAATGGTGTGCTACTTCACTCTACGGCAACTCAGAAGCCCAAAATTATGGAAACTGTAATTCAGATTGTAAAGGTAAGACTAATAAAGAAATACATGCTGTTAAACCTTTAGTAAAACTTTATTGAGCTAATATTGGTCGTTTTTTATTTTAGGACAGTGTAAAACCATTGAAGACGTTAAATGCACATTCCCATTTATTTACTCTGGAGTATCTTATAATGGATGTACGGATGTGGAGAATAATGGAGTGGAATGGTGTGCTACTTCACTCTATGCCAACTCAGAAGCCCAAAATTATGGAAACTGTAATTCGGATTGCAATGGTAAAATCATATGATTTAATATACCCTTAGTAACAACATGTTGAGCTAAAATTGGTCATTCACTATTTTAGATAATTGTAAAACCACTCAAGATGTTGTTTGTATATTCCCATTTATTTACTCTGGAATAACGTACAATGAATGTACGGATGTGGACAATAATGGAGTCAAATGGTGTGCTACTTCACTCCATGAAACCAAGGAAGCCTTTCAATTTGGAAACTGTAATGCTAATTGCTAAATTTGTACAAATATTACTTTAATTTTGGTTATTTAGCTAGCAAAATATATAAGTTCTAATATAAATTTCAATCTTTTTTTTCTAAGATTATAAGTTTTTGTGTGTTTACATGTGATTTTATATCCATATAAAACGATTTAATGTCTCCAGTTACATGACTTTTTTAACAATTTGTGAGTTAACTTGTTCTTATCCGTCAAAAAGTTGAGGCTTGACTTGTATTTAAGCCCTTTGACTTGATAATACTTGGAAGACAAGTAATTAAAATTGTGTTTTACCTAAGTTCTGAACTTCACTTATAAAATTATATCTGCACCCATTAATCAAGAGGGGAATACACAAATTCATAATTTATTTGAGGTATTTATTTTCATTCTCAAATTTTTTTAAATCTCGATTATTAGTAGTGTTTATTATTAGCTTCCTCAAATATTCTGGAACTGATATTGGAACTTTGGTATATTTGAAAAAGCTCTAAGCCAAGAATTATTTTTTACATGAAGAAGTTGTCTTATTTAGATGAAATAGTGTGCTCTTACCAGCATTTGATATTGTCCAAAACTCTGTTCAATGTAATCTGATAATTGCTAATTAATCACCAGAGAAATAATATGGGCACACAAATTCGTACCAAGGTTTAAAACTGTGACAACAATGGAATTATCATTCATGAAGTTTAGCTTGTTATTTTTGTTTTTTCCGGTCATGAAGGATGAAGTAAAAAATGAATTTGATTGATTTTTTCCTTTTTTTTACCCAATCACTATTTTTATGTTATCCTCATGTAGAATATTTTTCGAATTCCATGAAGGTACCAATCTTATGTAAATACTACTTTCACTAATTTCAGTGAGCTCATCATAGACTTTCTCGCAAAGAGCCAGGGGTACTGGTTCAGCATTCTCTTTGACATGGAAAACTGGCTTATTGTTATAATTCAGCAATCCCATTCTATGTTACTGCGTCCCTTTTTTACTCAAGCTACAGTATTATCTATATATCAGCTTCTATAAAGTCTAGATACACAATCTTAAAACTTTTTCGGATGTATTTTTAGAGCTAAAATTCTTTGTGAAACATTTTGGAATGCTTAAATTCAATTTTAGTAATTTTTTTATGAAAACAAAAAAAAAACGATTTTACGGCCAATTTTGAGACAAATTGGGCTGTAAAAATTACTGTACTTTAGTAATTAAAATTGGAATTACACTATAGGATTCGAAATGGTAATTATACATAAAATTTTAAATAACAGAATAGATATATATATATATGTTAAGAAATAAATGCAGAATAATGTTACTTATATCAACAATATAATTTTATTCAACAAAATAAACAGAAGCTTTAATCCTATATGACCTTAAGCGCATAGAATCTCGTTAAATGGTAATATTTGTTCATCGTGAACATAATGATCATCATTAATATTAGACCTAACTCACTTCCCGTCCTTAACTCTAACCAAATAATCTGTTCAATTCCTCTTGAGTATCAACCAGTTCCAAACTATACTCCGTAGTTCTTCAAAAGTTAGCCACAGGAGTAATTTTACGATGGTGTTGCATTTTTTACTAAAAATAATTGTAAACTATTATAAAGTGTTGATTATCACAGCTAGTCGCCAATATCCAGGGACAATATGTTTCGTGACGTTCATTAAATTACTAATGGAAAAGATCAACAAAGTATATTATTCCATTATACGAGTGAATATAGAACACCTGGCCTGGCAATAAGTAGAAGTCGTGCCCTACTGTACAGTGTGTGAGAATGTGTTTTTCAAGAACGAAAAGGAGTTCAAAATTGAGACATAGTCACAGACGTCTTTATTAAAAATCTTTCTAATTTTCCAAAATGATTTCCTTTGGCTGCTACCATGGCCTTTACCCTGAGCATAAAAGCGCTGCGGCTCTTCTTGATGAAGGCCTCACACATGTCCCCAACTGATGTTCAACGAATCCTTAAGGTCATCCAGATTGCGGTGTTGACGTCCTCCATGATTTCAATTTTCTGGCGTATAATGGTGGCAGGAGATCTCTGATCCATGCTTTTAATCTTGTAAGCAAGACTCTGGGAGCACCCTATGACCTTCATGATTTCCTCGACACTCACTTGGACATGGAGCAAATGAGACACTATTAGTCTTTACGCCTCCATCCTAACAATTATTGATTTTTGGATTTTGCGACTATGGCCAGAAAATGAGATATGTGCTTGTAGAAAAGATCCCTGTATTTGAACTTAAAACTCCAGCCAATATTCTCAAGTATTACAAGCTTGGCATACAAAAAGAGTTGTCATGTACAATTCTTCTGTATATATAACGACTACATTTTTCTCAATGCATACATGTAACTAAAAACTTTAATAAGTACCTTCTCCTTTGTTTGGTTTTGATAAATTTTAAAACTATTAAGCTACAAAAGTTATTTTTCTTTGAAAATAATATTTTATTTTCAATGGTATTTAGAATTGTTATAAACTGCTCAAACTTTGATTAAAGTATTTACAGAATCTGTTTTTTCAAATTTTAGTATTTGTATCAAAAATAATTGCTTTATTTTTACTCCTTTCCTAATCTTTCCTACCATAATCACAACTTCCCAGCCAATGTTGTATAGCAAAGAACGGTTACAATATTAATCAATTATCTTTAGAATAAACGAAAGACAAATGAACCCTCCAACACCGAGTTAACTAAAATAAGTTATTTTGATTTTAATGACCCTTCTAAAAGGTTACTTTGACCAATATCGTCTTAGCAGAAGGAGTTTATGGCATTTTGGGTTTTCAATAGTATACCTCTCCTCTCTCGTTGTTGATTATGACATTATATAACTGAATTATTTAGTATATCATGTCCATTTTAACCCTGTGTCCAGCGATAGACGAGTGAAGCATATTTTCTGAGAGCCTTTAACTGTAGTAGAGTGTTCGCTATTATGTAAAGTTGACCAAATTAAAAATTATCATGAACCACATGATGTGTTTAGGTGTTGGTAATGACCTATTACCAGCATCTCAACTCTGAAGAAAGAAATGAAAAAATTAGTATCATTTAAGACAAATTCCTTCTTTGCACATCCAGAAAATGTCCTTATACGTGCTTTGTTCGATCGATTCAAACCTTAGGACTAGAAAAAAAAACAAAAAACTTTTTGACGTCATGTCAGAAGATCGTAAAAGAAGACAAAAAGGTCAAGTCCAGACAATTTTTTCCTACAAAAGAATTTATAAATTTACGTCCAACTAGTTACCTAGATTTAATTAACTTTAATACAAATTTTGAAAATTGCTCAGAAAATCGAGCAAGGGGCTTTTATCATAAGTTGACAATTATCCAGCCGATTATAAGGCTTTTCACACTCGAGACGTATCTTGCTTAAATGTTTTTCCTGTCCAAAGAGCTGCATAGTCAAAGTATCAACTGGACAGTTGTTCAGTATGAAAAATCGATCTATTGATTCTACAACATTAGGATAAGAGTTAGTTCGACCATTATATCTATTTCTGGAAAAAAAAGTTCAGGGCAATCCTGATTTAAGCGAGATATCAATACATAGGGAAGCTGAATTTCATTTTTAAATCTTCATACAACGCCATAATCGACTTTGATGAAATAATTAGACCTGATCAATGAAACTATTTCTGAGTATCTTCAGTAAGTGAGGGGCATATACAAACGCAAATATAGATTTGTCATTGTTGAATGGATTTGAAAAATATGCTTTATCAGTTGATAACCCTAATTCTATCCAAAGACGGATATTTTTGTGGCCCATATCAGTAACCATTCCAATAATATGAATCCCATTATTTTTCAATTCTAAAGTAACAATCATAGTCGAAGAAAATGGGTTGCTTCTAAGGACTTATCAATCCTTGAATGAATATAACCTCAATTCGAGAAATAAAATTAGAGTAATATTATTTACCTGCAAAAATAAAATATTGTATCGAAATAGTATCGATATAAATTTTCATGATATCTGGAAAGATCATCGGATTTTTTCAATGAATAGACGATTGAATTTATAACTAATTCTGGGAAAATTAATTTATTTTCTAAATGGCCGTAATACCAGCAAATATATTGTACCACTTGACTATCATTTTTATTGATTAACTGTTAGTGACGTCATTGAAGCAAAGGTATAGAAAAACAAAAACTAGTACATATTTATATATTGTAACTTATATTTAACTCATGGATTACTTTAGTAGTTCATGGTTAAGTATACATGACAGCAAAATGAAAAAATAACCACAAACTCAAAAAAAATTTGGACTCAATCTCTTAAAATGTTGAATTTGTTAGCTCAATTTGTGTTCCGATAGGAAGAGTTCCACATACATTTTGTCACGATATGAAAGAATTTTTTAAGTAAATATATTAAAATTTTATTAAACCAGTTTATCCAAGGCCTTCAATATTATACATAGATCTAACTGATTTGAATATCATATATACCAAATAAATCATTATAAATCTTAAAGCAAGAAACTATTTCCTCGCGTTTTTAATAAATTTCACAAAGTGATAATTGTTTTGTTGGTTATGTAAGTGTTCAGGAGTTGATGATTGAATCACACTGATACAAAATGAATCCCTGGAATTATAAAATGGAACTTATTATTCGTTGACATCATCATGGATAGGTAAGCTGGACGTAGCTAGAAGCATGATCATATATTAATGTATAAATTCACTTGTGGAATACTAAAAAAAAATTATGTTAGGTTATCCAATGGCCTCTGATAGCTTACGACTACGATCGATCCTGATGTTAATCCGTCTCGAAATATGATGACTAAAAAAGCTGAAAATATATAGCTTGATTTATCTGCAAATTTTTTGGAATGGATTATTTCTTAACAGTGATATGTTAAATATAATGGCTGAGAGATAAAATACTAATTTAGGAATTGTTGTTACGTTAAAATTTATTTCAAATTCTCCTTTCATTGACTCTTGAAAATATTATCCAGATTTTAGCTTTCTGTTCTCCGATTGGAGGATTTTAACAGTTTCCTGAAGTTGGTAATTTTTTTTTTTTGCTACGAGGCTTTAATTTCTGAAACAGGAGATCTTCCTTTGGTTGATCTAGTTATTTATAAAGTCAGGGATCCGCACGCTTGAGTGTATGAATTGGTCGTTTTCGCTTTATAAGTTTAAGTGGAGGATGGTATATTTTTGCTTTGCTACGAGACAATGTGTCAGCTAGTTCCAAGGGCATTTGAACGGATGCTTCTACAAATTTAAGTTCAAAGACATAAGGAACAACAATTGGTTCAAAATAATTCGGATTGGAGCTGTTTCTTCATTTGCCTTCAAAATGGAATAGACAAAAAATGTTCTTTACATACCTTTGCTCCCTCTCACTTGGGGTCGGCAGAGGTTTTTCTCGTGCTACAAGATTTTTGGAAGAAATAGCATCCGATTTTAATTTTCTTTTTAAAGGCAAGCCCAATAGTTCATTCCTTAAATCTCTCTCATAGTTGTTTTCCTCAAAATGATTTTCACAAATTCTGGTTGTCTTTCCAATACGACCCTTTCGATGGCAGGCTCTTCCCCAAATCTTTCTCCTTAAGCAATCCTTAGGGAAATCGTGGTAAACCACATTATTAGGTGATCCACAAATGGCAACTGTACAAAACCAAGTTTTATTGCGGTACTCCATCATCAGTCACAATATCAATTTATTAATTTAATATAATATTATTTCAATAAAATATTGACTATCAATCGGTACTGTAAAACAAGTTGAAAAAGAGTGCTGGTCCGATGCATGTTATTGACATACCTTGTATTTCTAGTTACTTTGGGATTGCCAAATACAATAAGCCTCTCCCGCTTTAAAGAACATACAATATTCATGTCTGCTCTTAAGTCATAGATCTATTTAATTCCCATATTAAAATGTAAGAGGTTTCGTGAATTTATAAAAAGATCCGCAAATTATATAAAATTACTCGTTTATGTGATGTATCAGGGGCATTTGTAGGATTATATTTTTTTTCAGAAAGGCATTGTTTTCTTTTTAAAAAATTATTGATTTGGTAGGGGCTACATCCCTTTTAGTCCATCCACAGATCCCCTGTATATAATGAATAAGTTTTTCTACTAATATTAGCATAAATGAATTCATAATTAAAAATAGTTACTAGTAAATTAATATTAAATTTTGTAAAATATAAATAATATATTTTTTATAGTTGTAGTTAACTTTGCCAACATCTGTATTTCACGAGAAACAACGCGATAAAAATTCATCCATAGAAAACTACCAAGCTTCATAAGAGTGTAAAGTCTACTCCAGGATCCAACTATGAAGAGATCTATTAATGACAAGTAGGTAATTTAAGTATTTCAAATATAATTAAGGATTATTTTATTTGAATTTGTACGAAGGGCGGTATTATATTATGTAGGGAGCACTAGATTTTATATTAATTATTATTATTTAATACAAAATATGAAATTTACAATGAAATCTTTAACAATATTAATGTTGTATATTTGTTATTAAACTACCATGCAAAATAAGATCACTTAAACAATACAAAATCGAACCAAAATCTTTGAATACACATAATTTTTTAATAGGACTTTTTATAATTAAAACATGCAATATATTTTGAGATATAAGCTATGATATTCTTTATCACTGTGAATAATGAATAACATATAAGGGTTTTCATTAAAAACTAAAAAAAAATTACATCAGTTTTATTCATCGCACTTTTAAATGGTTCACTGTAAATGATTGCAGTAAAAATGTTGTAGACAAAATTATTGTGGTAATATGATTGCGTGGTAATAGCATCGTATACTTTTTGACTGTGAGACAAAATTATTGTGGGTAATATGATTGTGAAACAAAATCATCTTGAGCAAGATAATTGTGAGTAGTATTATTGCAAGATAATGATGAATATGAAATCTGGGGGTTCAAGGCAGTTTCAATTCAACCACCGCTGCTTCCCTGAGCATCAAATACCCCATTGAATTCCCTATAATAACACACAGTCATTGTGTCTCACAATCAAAATGTACAAGATGATATTACCACAATTATTATGTCTGAACCCTTTTTACTACAATCATTTTACCGCACACCCTTTTAAATTGGTAAAAAATGACTGAACGATAATAGTCCCAAATCATTAAGGGGTAATTAATTTTGTCATTTGAGTATGAAAAGGCTCCAGAGGTTGAATTAGAACCGTTATAAAAAATGAACACCGCTTAATTAATCACGGTGTTACCTTACTAATTTAAAAATATATAATTTAATTTGTTGTTCGTTGTCTGTGTAAGTTTTTATTCCAAGGGCAAAGCATCTTAATAATGATAGAGTTAGATACAATAATGAATTAATGAACACTGAATCATTGAAATTCGTGGAAAATAATTAAAAATGTTATCTTTCAAAATTGGAGTAGCATGAATAGAAATCATAATTACATAGTATTAAATTATCATCAAATATATATTTATGACAAGTTGACTTTGGCAAAGTGTCCGAGCACAATATTTTATATTTATAAAAAAGACATGCTTTATTCAGAATGAGAGATGTCGTAACTCCCCTTTTCATCTCTGGGGAAACTTAATTATTTGACAGTGTACAAAACATTATTTAAAACTTCGATTTTTAATTCCAAAAGTTGTTCATAACTCATAAAGAAAAGAAGCATTATTCCCCTAAATTGAATACTGGAAGCATATAATACAATAATAATTTATAAACTTAGTAAGGAGATCAAAGAATTTCATACACACACGATATTACGGCAATATTTCAGTCTCTGGGATGAACAAACACCCAAGGAAATAACTTAGGGTTTATACTATTGTCTATTAATAATGGTTACGATGAGATAACTAATGACGACTACTTAAAAGCGAAGGGATATATATATACCATTTGAATATATTCAAAAATATTCGTAGATGTTATGTACATACTATGGAATATAATAAGAAACATTTAATAAATTATAATACTTCACGAAATAATAAAACATTTTTTTTACAGTTTATTGCGAGCATTATTTCATACTGGTAAATAGTTAGTGATGAAAATTGTGTTTATATTCAAAGACATCTAGAGCTATCTGGACTACATGTAGACTAATAAAAAGCGCGCCGGCTCCAAGACACGGATTTTTTTTTAAATTGATTAGTAATTGTTTTCGCTAGTGAAAGATACTTATACTTAATATTTATAGTTTCAGGACTCCGATCGCCACTGTTAAGTTTAAGGTGATGGGATGGAAGTGCTGAGCCCCCGGACATCGTCAAGGTTATGACGGCACCCCCAAGACTCCTAAGATCCTTTAACATAGTTTTACTGGTTTTAATGTGTCTCCTAATCTGGAACTTGAATCCAAACGGGAGAGGACTGTTCCAAGACAGAAGTGCATATCAAAGTGAATTCAAAATATAGACAATTACTAAGAATTCAAGACCATGTAGCCTCCATTTCACGAAATCGGATTACATTACCCATTCCGTAGATCAAAGACAGGGCAGTGGTCTTCAACTTAATGGGTAACTGAAACTAAGGTAGGGCTCTCATGGGCACAAGCTCAAAAACAGGATCTAGCTTTGGGTAAAAGGCTAAGTTAGTCTAAAATGAAAATATAGAACTAATTCATGCATCGACATGTGTACTTAATTGAATTACTTAACTTTTCAGGAAACTGAAAAAGGTTGCTTTGCCTTGAGTGTGGCCAGACCTTCTGCTCTACCTCTCTTCTCCTCTGCTTCTTCCTAGACCCACCTGAGCATCTGCTAGTGGCCTACGACTCAAGATCGAAAACGAGCGCCAATTTTTTTTGGAGAAGAAGAGGCGCTAACCGTCAACGAGCTATATGATAACTTGTTACTTGAAACATTACCATCGGTATTTATACTCCTTGACCCCCACCCCAAATTGGCCTCTGTTAAGCTGGAAACGACTGAAGGAAGGGTCCTTGATATTAAGGCTATTCTCGAAATCCAAGAAGATCTTACCTTTCGAAATGCCTTCAAGATAGTAACTAAAGTAATCAACATTGCTGCGCATTTAGGATCAAAGAGTTCTTGAATAATGAAGAGACATATAAAACCCTCATGTGCTTGTTGAACAAACTACTTGTATCCCCAGACTTCGAGCCGATTCATTCTTCAAATTTGTCTTTCATCATAGAATAGAGGATATAACTCTTCAAGAAAACCAACAGAAGGAGATTTTTTCCTTGTCTTCTTTCTGGTTGTATTCTGTTGCAAAATGTTAGTACGGCCCTCTATGTTCAAATTTTCAAGTCGTATCGCCTGACAGTTCCATGTACCAAGTTCTCCTGAATGTCTAGGAGTTAAATCATCATTACATCCTAAATTTGCTCATATTAAAGAAATCCACCATAATGTGTCAAGAAAAAGCTCAAAAACTAGGAAATCGAAGCAATAATTGATACTGTGTATGATCAAGGTCAAAAATGGTGAAGCATTATTTGTAAGACATCACAAATCCTCTTCAACGTGATGAGCTAAAATTTGGTTTCTCAACTCAATGACAACATCGGACAGAAAGACATAAAAAAGATCACCTGAAGACAAGCTCAAATCTATAAAGGTTGCCGAACTTCAATCTGTTTTAAGTTATGAACATTAATTTTTCTGATGCGTGCATCTATTTTTGAAATAATTAATATAATTATATTGGTGATATATTGCAGCTTACTTAGTCTTGAATTCTTATTAATTGTCCTATTATGAATAAATATTTATAGATTTTAACTAATAAAACTCTTTAAACCTGTATTGAAAAACCGTATTAATATATTTTTATTAAGAAAATAACTTATTCTTGAACTTCTTCTAAGGCAGCCTTCGGAACACGTGTTTTCTAGTCTGTTTCCAGGTGCTCCAGATTTCCATGGTATATTGTACATTTTTAAAAGAAAAAATCAACAGCACTGAAGCATGATAATTTGAAGAATGTTTTGTAGGAGAGTAGCATAGCCATTATAACGTTTTATTAGATCAGCTGTGACATGGGAGGAGGAGAAAGAAATAAACAAGGGCATTGGCAAGAATGACTCCAATGTCAATCCCCAATTCTATTCCGAGTCCAATAAGGACTTACAATTATAGCTATGCATCAAATCCTCAAGGATTCTTTCCATCTTTTATGAGCACACACGAATGTTCAATCAGGTTTTGAATAAAATAGAATAGTAGCAGAAGAAATTCACTACTCAGGCGTTCAATAACAATGACAACAGCTGACGAATAGAAAATTCATTATTCAGATTACCAATTCCAAAAAAAGGGGCCAAGTAAAAAATACACAGGATTTACAAAACTATATAGGCATATATAAAGTGTTTTCATAGACGTCATAAATCACATCATCATTGAAGGCGACGCCAACAGTGATATTTGAATGAAATCAAATATCTAGGTAATGAAAATCCATATGAAATGATTTGATTGTGACAACTAATTTTGTTTTGGATCGATTAGAGACGATATTGTGGAGGAAAAGGGGTTTGGAGAGACTTATCTGCAAATATAAAAATGTAAAAATAAGAATTTTGTAATGAAGTCATAAAATATTTATATTTTATATTTAAAATAAATATAAAATTAGTAAAAAAATATTTATTTAAGCTAGACGTAAGAGATACATATGTCTAAACTCCTTTTAATTTAATACACTCACTATTTATAAAAATATTTAGGAAAGTTTAATCTTCCTAATTAAGAAACAAAGAGCACTATATTGATTAAAGATATGCTGCCTCTCAAATTAGGGTCCCATTAAGACTAAAAATAGAATGGGTCTGGATCCAAAAGTTCAATTGCCCAAAATTTACTCGAATATTTACGTCTAAAGATCGTTACCAAATTGTAAAATTTTCCATGTACCTCGCTATTTAAATCAGTTTACATATTAAACATCTCCATGAATATTTTTTTTATTCAAAATTTTGCTTTTGCTCTCCAATGACCTTCTGGGATAATTGCAAGCGAAGGAGCAATGTAATATCGATCTTTTTCACGTACTTTGTGCAAATGCTGGCCACTAAGACAATGTTTTTCTTGGCAATCGACAACTAATTATGTGTTCTACAACATTGTTCTTGCTCATTGGAACATTGTAAAAAGAATTACTCTAAACTAATGAAAATTTGCATATTTTTGATAATAACAGTTGGCCTGGTAAAACTTTATAACAACAAGAAAAATTAAAACTTCCGAAGTTATTTAAGATTTGTTGCTTGAAAAAATATTTTTGTATATTTATTAAGGTGTCTAAATTTGTTGATAAGGTATGGAATGTTGGTCTCTGGAGCCCACAAAGCCAAAATTTTGTGTTATAAAGGTCATTTTCATGTTCTTGGATGAAAACCAATCAGAAATACAAACTGATTAGAAATATATAATTTTGTAAAATTTAATTTTAATCGGCTATTTTCTTATATTTAATTCGGTCATTTCAATACTGTAAAATTTAAATTATCGTAACTTAATTAATATTTATTCAGCAACACTTTTAATTGCAAGCTTGTATAATATGTAATGAACAAAAGTTTAAAGTCTAGATAGAAAATAAGATACTCTCAGGAGACTCCCCCTAATGCAAAATCATACCCTTTTATTTTATGAATAAATAGCCAAAGTATGAACGAACTCATCACCAACTACAAAAATTATTGTTTACATCCATGTCTAGTTTCTTATAATGCATTATTATAATATAAAAAAACGCGATCTGAAAGAGAATATAACACGCTAACGCGGAGTCATAATATTCCTAAACAGTGCGTTATAAGGGGGCCTCCTGTATATTTAATGCATGGTTAAAATATTCCCATAAAAACTACTTTTACTACCTGTAGGTACGTAATAATACATGAACAATTCTTGAAGATACTAAGAGGGAAATCCCAATTAAAAAAATCGAATTTCCCCTCTCTATAAATCCGACAAGTTATCATAACGCAACATGGTTTTTTTTTAAATCTTCAGATATGGATTCATATAAAAGGTCCTGGGTATATTTAATGAGATACTTATATCATTTTGTTCTCTTCAACTCCAAACAACTTCTATTCAAACTGAATCATGAGTCTTGGAATCAAGTTTCTTATTTTGAGTGCAGTCCTTGTGGGATTTTCTCATTCACAAAATATCCAAAAGCAGCTGCTGCAGCTCCAGCTCCTGGAGGAGATGACTGTAATTGCCAATGCATTTCTCTACAGTTCAGAGATTCAAGAGGAAGAACATACGGAAACTGCAGGAGGTAAGGCAACTGGATAGAGATCCGAGATATACGTATAATCTATCATTCTTTCTTCTTACTTTATAGCACTACCAATGGAGCTCAGTGGTGTTATGTCAAATATGATGGATTTAGCCCATGTCCTGATCTTCGGGTATCCCAACGTTTCAGGGGACGCTACTGGTCCAATCACGCCTGTGCCACTCCAGCTGAGAACTCTCCTATCTGCAGATCAGTTTTCCCTCCATTTATTCCATTATCAGCTTCCTCCCCTGCCTCTTCCGTTCCATCCAAGAATGTCGCCGATGGCGTCTTTTAATCCCATTTATCTGTTTATTTTATTTTTATTGTAAGGAGCTCTATATTTTAACAATAATCAATAATTGATGTTGAATGCATTTCTTAGAAAAAGTACTTGTGATCATTAAATGTAATAAAATGTTTCAACTTGCCTGATAATTTTGTATATAAATACTGATTTGGGTTTGATTTCTTTATGAACAGGTTCAAAATATTGTATTCACATTGCCTTTTAGATTCATCTCGGTAATTACCCCATCTTCAAAGTATAATTAATACAGTAACTTGATTAATTCTTAGATTAAATTGTAACGAGGTTTCGAGATAAATATATGTCCAAGCCTGAAAACACAGCATATAGTCGAGTTGGTACAACCGGACTATAATGTTGACAAAAGCTTTCAAATGATTTACAGAAAATCAAGGATAGGAATAAATATGCATTGATGAGTAAGGATTAAAAAAATTCTGAAGTCTGCACTCATCTGGCATTATTTATTTTAAGCATAATTTAAGACACCATGCCAAATTTGAAGCTAATGCATCACTATTTAATTTAATAATTTTTGGTATATAGCTCGAAGGTTTGAAAGGGAGGTAAAAAGAGCAAAATAAAATGAAAATATTAGATCAATGTAGGGTTCTTGATTATGTTTTTGCAAAGAAATTCAATTTAATAACGTGGAGTCAGATTTTTTCCTTCTTTGTGGATAATTTAGAATGTTGATTAACAAAGTCTCCATCAGTTATGTTTATTTTAACAAAAGCTTCTAATTGAATATGATATCCAAGGAAAATAGTAAAACTCTATATATGTAACATAAATTCTATTTTTCTCTTCCTTTTTTTTAACAAGCTTAAGTGATTTTTTCAATCTTTATTTATTAGTTGAAGGGTTCCCTGTATCAGTTGGCCACACGCCATGCTTTCTTTTGGGCCAACTTAGTTGAATAGACTCAAAATTATAGATAGAATTGAATTAAAGGAAAAAGAAGAAAAACTAGAGCCAAAGAATAGCTTAATAACTCATTTGCCCATTACAAGTATTTGGGTATCCATTTCACTTCGTTTGGTCCAGAGTTTTCAACATTTGTGACTAGCTGAATTAGGAGATAGGTAAACCTTTAGTCGAGCAAATTAGTGTTGTTTCACAAAAAGACAAGACTGAGTGATCATCGCCTTCCAAGATTGATTTACCCTCAAACCTATTAACGTAGCAGATTTAACGACATCAAATCGTGTTACCTGCTCGTTCGCAGGAATTTGAGAGAATAGCTGAGACAGACCCACGCCATGCCAAAAGAGTTATATTATGCTAGAATCTCCGATGAGAGGTTAGGGATCAAAAAGTTTTCAGCCTAAAGTAGAACTCGGACTCTAAGGGACAGCTCCGACAGACTACTTAATTAATAATGCGAATTTAAATACAAAATATTAGAAATTTAACAGATATATGGTTTTTTATTGATTTTTATTAAAATTATCATTATAATAGTTAGGCGAAGTAATAATAAATACATCAAGGTAAAAATAAAATGATAAAGTTAATCTTAAATAAACGTTATAGTTTAAAATTAATATTTTAGATCAAAGCCCAACTCTAGAATATTAACAACTTATATTTTTTACAGACTATATTAAAAATACTAAAGTATACCACTACAAAATATGGGTAAATAAAGTATGAAAATTATAAAATTTAAAATAAACAAATTTTGCAGAATAGTTCCATTTTTATCCTTGTAACGGTGAATCCTTAAGGAAAAAGCTGCGTATCTTGCTACAGAAGCAATTAAAAATTTTCTCTAGCGAAGAACGAAAGTAAAATATCTATCCTCTTCTTCAACTGTGATTCTAAATTCCTCCCTTCCACATGAATAGTTACATCATCGACATATATTTGCACTTTCTAAAGTTAACTCCAAATCCAGAGTACTTGTATCCTGTTAAACTTTTTCTGCTTTTCAGAAATATTTGAATCAAAAGAGCCCACAAGTCTTCATTTCATGGTCCTTTAAAACCCCTCTTCTTCAAGAATTCATTTTTATATTTTGAAACTACGAGTTCCCAAAAGGCTGTTGAATTCCTTTTCAATTATTTTAAGATCTGAACTATGTTCAAGACGATACTTGACAGTCTTAATACGTGACAAAAATGAAGGTGAGTCGAAAGCATGATCAATTCTTGAAGAATTTAGCCTCCTCCTCCAGGAAACAGTTTCCTTTGAAGATTCGACCTTCATAACATCTACTAAGTTAAGTTAGAATGGGCTTATTTCGGTAGTAACCATCCTTGTCTCGATCCACATTTAAGTCACCAAGAAGTAGTAAGGGCCATCATTTTTTTATGTTTATAATTGACTCAAAAAAAGTTAACAATTTTTCGTTAGGGCTTAAGCGTTTAATACTGATAAACAGTAATTACCATTAGATAACATAATTTTGTGCCAATCATACGACTGAAAAACTTCCTTTACAACAAAAGATGCATTCAATCTTTTTGACACTAATGTAATAACACCGCTTCTCTTGTCTCAGCCCTTAAAATAATTTATAAACTACTTTTTATCTTATACTTGATACTCTTGATCCTTATTATCTTTTACTTTTACCTCTTATACTTTGATTACTTTAAGACCGAGGTTGAGCAACCAGCATTTAACTGAATTTGTCTGGACCCTTAAACCGGAGTGATTTGTTTTTTAAATTAATCAAAGGGAAAAGAAACAAAAAAATAATAATATTTGTGGAAAAGTCAATATTAGTTATGTGCAACGAGTAAATCTTCTCTAAATTAAGACATTTTTGCTTTTTACAAGAATATTTGAAATTTGATGTGAATAGCTGTGGATTTTTGGATTTTCTTCAAAAAATTTCAATTTTTTTTTTAATAAGTTTTAATATTTGGATTTTGAAAATGAGCCAATTCTTTTCCAACAGTCTAAAACGATCTAAAAATAGGAAAGTATAAAACAAAAAAGTATTTTTAAGCCAAACACACAGGGAAGATTCCTCAGTGGTAACATCCTATTGAGAGGAAAATGTGATGATTCTCCATTCTTCGAAATCGAATAGAATGACTAAATAAGTATATTATTTGTTGTTATTCCTTATTTCAATGTAGCCAAAGAATGACAGGATTTTGATTAGAAAAGGTTCAATTACTACCAGAACAATACCAATAAACTCGAAGAGTAGAAGTAAGGTTGCAACTCTCAGAAGAAGTAAGAGTCACGCTCCAGGAGGACTCTCTTGAGTAATTTACTAGTTATTTCCTTTCAGTTGTTTAACATAACCTCTTTCAAGAGACAAAATAGCTGAAGAACATTTGTTCTTGCTCATTGGAACATTGTAAAAAGAATTACTCTAAACTAATGAAAATTTGCATATTTTTGATAATAACAGTTGGCCTGGTAAAACTTTATAACAACAAGAAAAATTAAAACTTCCGAAGTTATTTAAGATTTGTTGCTTGAAAAAAATATTTTTGTATATTTATTAAGGTGTCTAAATTTGTTGATAAGGTATGGAATGTTGGTCTCTGGAGCCCACAAAGCCAAAATTTTTGTGTTATAAAGGTCATTTTCATGTTCTTGGATGAAAACCAATCAGAAATACAAACTGATTAGAAATATATAATTTTGTAAAATTTAATTTTAATCGGCTATTTTCTTATATTTAATTCGGTCATTTCAATACTGTAAAATTTAAATTATCGTAACTTAATTAATATTTATTCAGCAACACTTTTAATTGCAAGCTTGTATAATATGTAATGAACAAAAGTTTAAAGTCTAGATAGAAAATAAGATACTCTCAGGAGACTCCCCCTAATGCAAAATCATACCCTTTTATTTTATGAATAAATAGCCAAAGTATGAACGAACTCATCACCAACTACAAAAATTATTGTTTACATCCATGTCTAGTTTCTTATAATGCATTATTATAATATAAAAAAACGCGATCTGAAAGAGAATATAACACGCTAACGCGGAGTCATAATATTCCTAAACAGTGCGTTATAAGGGGGCCTCCTGTATATTTAATGCATGGTTAAAATATTCCCATAAAAACTACTTTTACTACCTGTAGGTACGTAATAATACATGAACAATTCTTGAAGATACTAAGAGGGAAATCCCAATTAAAAAAATCGAATTTCCCCTCTCTATAAATCCGACAAGTTATCATAACGCAACATGGTTTTTTTTTAAATCTTCAGATATGGATTCATATAAAAGGTCCTGGGTATATTTAATGAGATACTTATATCATTTTGTTCTCTTCAACTCCAAACAACTTCTATTCAAACTGAATCATGAGTCTTGGAATCAAGTTTCTTATTTTGAGTGCAGTCCTTGTGGGATTTTCTCATTCACAAAATATCCAAAAAGCAGCTGCTGCAGCTCCAGCTCCTGGAGGAGATGACTGTAATTGCCAATGCATTTCTCTACAGTTCAGAGATTCAAGAGGAAGAACATACGGAAACTGCAGGAGGTAAGGCAACTGGATAGAGATCCGAGATATACGTATAATCTATCATTCTTTCTTCTTACTTTATAGCACTACCAATGGAGCTCAGTGGTGTTATGTCAAATATGATGGATTTAGCCCATGTCCTGATCTTCGGGTATCCCAACGTTTCAGGGGACGCTACTGGTCCAATCACGCCTGTGCCACTCCAGCTGAGAACTCTCCTATCTGCAGATCAGTTTTCCCTCCATTTATTCCATTATCAGCTTCCTCCCCTGCCTCTTCCGTTCCATCCAAGAATGTCGCCGATGGCGTCTTTTAATCCCATTTATCTGTTTATTTTATTTTTATTGTAAGGAGCTCTATATTTTAACAATAATCAATAATTGATGTTGAATGCATTTCTTAGAAAAAGTACTTGTGATCATTAAATGTAATAAAATGTTTCAACTTGCCTGATAATTTTGTATATAAATACTGATTTGGGTTTGATTTCTTTATGAACAGGTTCAAAATATTGTATTCACATTGCCTTTTAGATTCATCTCGGTAATTACCCCATCTTCAAAGTATAATTAATACAGTAACTTGATTAATTCTTAGATTAAATTGTAACGAGGTTTCGAGATAAATATATGTCCAAGCCTGAAAGGACAGCATATAGTCGAGTTGGTACAACCGGACTATAATGTTGACAAAAGCTTTCAAATGATTTACAGAAAATCAAGGATAGGAATAAATATGCATTGATGAGTAAGGATTAAAAAAAAATTCTGAAGTCTGCACTCATCTGGCATTATTTATTTTAAGCATAATTTAAGACACCATGCCAAATTTGAAGCTAATGCATCTATTTAATTTAATAATTTTTGGTATATAGCTCGAAGGTTTGAAAGGGAGGTAAAAAGAGCAAAATAAAATGAAAATATTAGATCAATGTAGGGTTCTTGATTATGTTTTTGCAAAGAAATTCAATTTAATAACGTGGAGTCAGATTTTTTCCTTCTTTGTGGATAATTTAGAATGTTGATTAACAAAGTCTCCATCAGTTATGTTTATTTTAACAAAAGCTTCTAATTGAATATGATATCCAAGGAAAATAGTAAAACTCTATATATGTAACATAAATTCTATTTTTCTCTTCCTTTTTTTTAACAAGCTTAAGTGATTTTTTCAATCTTTATTTATTAGTTGAAGGGTTCCCTGTATCAGTTGGCCACACGCCATGCTTTCTTTTGGGCCAACTTAGTTGAATAGACTCAAAATTATAGATAGAATTGAATTAAAGGAAAAAGAAGAAAAACTAGAGCCAAAGAATAGCTTAATAACTCATTTGCCCATTACAAGTATTTGGGTATCCATTTCACTTCGTTTGGTCCAGAGTTTTCAACATTTGTGACTAGCTGAATTAGGAGATAGGTAAACCTTTAGTCGAGCAAATTAGTGTTGTTTCACAAAAAGACAAGACTGAGTGATCATCGCCTTCCAAGATTGATTTACCCTCAAACCTATTAACGTAGCAGATTTAACGACATCAAATCGTGTTACCTGCTCGTTCGCAGGAATTTGAGAGAATAGCTGAGACAGACCCACGCCATGCCAAAAGAGTTATATTATGCTAGAATCTCCGATGAGAGGTTAGGGATCAAAAAGTTTTCAGCCTAAAGTAGAACTCGGACTCTAAGGGACAGCTCCGACAGACTACTTAATTAATAATGCGAATTTAAATACAAAATATTAGAAATTTAACAGATATATGGTTTTTTATTGATTTTTATTAAAATTATCATTATAATAGTTAGGGCGAAGTAATAATAAATACATCAAGGTAAAAATAAAATGATAAAGTTAATCTTAAATAAACGTTATAGTTTAAAATTAATATTTTAGATCAAAGCCCAACTCTAGAATATTAACAACTTATATTTTTTACAGACTATATTAAAAATACTAAAGTATACCACTACAAAATATGGGTAAATAAAGTATGAAAATTATAAAATTTAAAATAAACAAATTTTGCAGAATAGTTCCATTTTTTATCCTTGTAACGGTGAATCCTTAAGGAAAAAGCTGCGTATCTTGCTACAGAAGCAATTAAAAATTTTCTCTAGCGAAGAACGAAAGTAAAATATCTATCCTCTTCTTCAACTGTGATTCTAAATTCCTCCCTTCCACATGAATAGTTACATCATCGACATATATTTGCACTTTCTAAAGTTAACTCCAAATCCAGAGTACTTGTATCCTGTTAAACTTTTTCTGCTTTTCAGAAATATTTGAATCAAAAGAGCCCACAAGTCTTCATTTCATGGTCCTTTAAAACCCCTCTTCTTCAAGAATTCATTTTTATATTTTGAAACTACGAGTTCCCAAAAGGCTGTTGAATTCCTTTTCAATTATTTTAAGATCTGAACTATGTTCAAGACGATACTTGACAGTCTTAATACGTGACAAAAATGAAGGTGAGTCGAAAGCATGATCAATTCTTGAAGAATTTAGCCTCCTCCTCCAGGAAACAGTTTCCTTTGAAGATTCGACCTTCATAACATCTACTAAGTTAAGTTAGAATGGGCTTATTTCGGTAGTAACCATCCTTGTCTCGATCCACATTTAAGTCACCAAGAAGTAGTAAGGGCCATCATTTTTTAATGTTTATAATTGACTCAAAAAAAGTTAACAATTTTTCGTTAGGGCTTAAGCGTTTAATACTGATAAACAGTAATTACCATTAGATAACATAATTTTGTGCCAATCATACGACTGAAAAACTTCCTTTACAACAAAAGATGCATTCAATCTTTTTGACACTAATGTAATAACACCGCTTCTCTTGTCTCAGCCCTTAAAATAATTTATAAACTACTTTTTATCTTATACTTGATACTCTTGATCCTTATTATCTTTTACTTTTACCTCTTATACTTTGATTACTTTAAGACCGAGGTTGAGCAACCAGCATTTAACTGAATTTGTCTGGACCCTTAAACCGGAGTGATTTGTTTTTTAAATTAATCAAAGGGAAAAGAAACAAAAAAATAATAATATTTGTGGAAAAGTCAATATTAGTTATGTGCAACGAGTAAATCTTCTCTAAATTAAGACATTTTTGCTTTTTACAAGAATATTTGAAATTTGATGTGAATAGCTGTGGATTTTTGGATTTTCTTCAAAAAATTTCAACTTTTTTTTTAATAAGTTTTAATATTTGGATTTTGAAAATGAGCCAATTCTTTTCCAACAGTCTAAATCGATCTAAAAATAGGAAAGTATAAAACAAAAAAGTATTTTTAAGCCAAACACACAGGGAAGATTCCTCAGTGGTAACATCCTATTGAGAGGAAAATGTGATGATTCTCCATTCTTCGAAATCGAATAGAATGACTAAATAAGTATATTATTTGTTGTTATTCCTTATTTCAATGTAGCCAAAGAATGACAGGATTTTGATTAGAAAAGGTTCAATTACTACCAGAACAATACCAATAAACTCGAAGAGTAGAAGTAAGGTTGCAACTCTCAGAAGAAGTAAGAGTCACGCTCCAGGAGGACTCTCTTGAGTAATTTACTAGTTATTTCCTTTCAGCTGTTTAACATAACCTCTTTCAAGAGACAAAATAGCTGAAGTTAAAAGTAGGCCGTGTGTGTCTAGAACTTATTATTATGCTATCTACCTATATTTTTTATTCCCATATTATTCAATCCTAGCTATGAGTGAACAATAGCTATAAAGATTTGTAGGACTAAAGGATCGATGTATTGGTCATTATGCTCGTAGAATAATAAAATAGATCGGAGCGATAAAATATAAAAAACAAGGGAGAGGGGAAGACTGATTACGTAATCAGTCCTAGGACTTATCCAACACTACACTTTACACAATAAGATATTTATGTATTTCGCAATCTTCCTCCTAATTTATACATATATAAATATATAAAGACCCATCAACTATATTATTGATTTTTCTATAAGACTAATTTTACTTACGGCTAAAAATATTCATCATATAAATAGATTGAATTGGAGGTGAACAATAACAAAGGTCTGCACAATAAAGAGGATTAGCAGAAAAATCTACAGCAACCAAAAAATTAACAATGTTTTTTTGGATGTTTCAGGGTTACCATATATTGTGTTTAAGGATTTCCAATATAAATTTTTCTTCATGAAATATTTATTAATATAGATTTTTGTAAATGTTAATTTAATTATTCAGATGGAGTTACACTGATCAAGGAATACTATATGGAATCCAATCCTATTTTATACATTTACCTATTTAAGGAATGAAAAGATCCCTTTACTTTTCTTCTCTTTTTCTTTCTGTTGAAAGGGCTACTCTTTTTGTGGACTAACAAGAATAAATAACAACAAAACCTATTCACATAGTAAAGAAAACTACTATCTGAAAACTTAAAATCGACTCATACTGAATATTATTGAGGAACCGAATTGTTCGGCGAATAGACTATGTCATAAAGTTATTTCTCCCCAACACATTGAAAATTGTAACGTCAATTTGTGTGTCGGATTTTTCCACGAATCAACAATTAATGCCCTGCAATATGACACAAAACACGAAGACTATATCAGCCTTTAGAGAAAACTGCAAAAGTCTTGAAGGTATAAAAGAGGGTCTGAGATTGTGTCAATGTTTGTTGGACTTCTTTTCATGTATCCAAAAAGGATTCTTCTTTAAAACCCATTTCAGTAAATGACGGAGAGCAAGTAGGCTTTTTAATTTCATTTGCGGAATGGATTAAGAAATGGGAAATCAATTGCAAGGATACTGCTTTAAAGAGATCGAGCCCGGAAATATCTAATGGAGCTCATAAAACATAATTGGGGCTGGCTGAATTGGCGGAATACCTTTTGAATGTAGGGAAAGCTGAATTTCTTCTACTTCGAAAATTCAATTCTGATCCTATAGAGCGTCGATTTGGGTGGTATCGGCAACTTGGAGGTGTCAATTACCATCTTAACTGCAACAGTTCCTGGAAATTGAAGGAAAGATTCGTCCGTCTCTGCTTCTTCGGGTGGTAATTACATCTATATCCTAGATGAAGGAAATTTTCTCGTCCGAAACTACTGAAAAATTTGAGGAAATTGATAACGATGTTAAAAATTTTTAACTTCAATTCTGTCAGATTGTTTTTTGGTTTTACATTCTACCATCAAGCCGCAATGGTATCGTTTATTACCTCAGTGGATATGCAACTCGTGCCATATTGAAGAAAAAATCTCTCTGCTGTCAGGAATTTTTATTTTTGCCGAGAAACATCGAGTTTGAAAAATCCGATTCCGATGCAAAAGATGACTTTTTAAATAAAATTGATAGAGGGGCCCTTTTGCCAAGTGATATTATGTATTTATTATCTGCACATATTTATCAATTACTGGATTACAGCTTTAATAGTGAATAAATATTTAGTTCTTTAATTGGTATGTCTCATCCGAGATCAGTTTTTGTGAGGGTGATAAAGAACTATTTCTTTCTTCTGACTTGATTTGGTTCTGGACTCATCTAATCAAGGCCATTCTTTGAGTTCAAATTTAATTAATATATGTACCATTTTTTTCAATATGTTTTCCAAAAATTTTCCCTTCGATTCCATTAGTAAAATTCATTCAAACAGAAAAAGAAATAATTTATCTAAAATATGTAATTCTTCAAAAAAGATTAAAAAACTTAATTCTAACTAAGAATTTAATTATTGATATTAATTAAATTATTTTGAAAATTTATCTAAGGTGTATTGTATTTCATAAAAGAGAATGAAGAACCAAAATGAAATAATGGTGAGGTTCTTCCTTTTTTTAATTCCCTTTTCCTCAATTTAATTTTTTGAAAATAGCTATTGATTTTTGATTTTTTTTTCCAAAAAGCTTAATATTTGAAATTGAATCTTCGCAATTTTTTTATGGATTTTTGTATTTTTTTCTCAAAAATTTAATATTTTATTTTATTTTTGAGAAAAAAATAATTTGTGAAATATTCTAATTTTTTTTTTTTTTTTAATTCCAAAATTCCAAAAATAATGTACGAACATTCGAACGACGTCGTATAGTCAGGCTATTTTATTGATTGGTATGGTAACTCAAATAAGTCATATTATCCCTATAAATAATTATGCATGGGTGGAATCGCCATTATTGAGCTGATTACGATAACAGATTCCGATACTTCCAAAAATACCGATTCTTTGCCGATTCCAATGAATCGGTAGACCTCCATTTACAATTCATCATACTATTTTGATATTTTTCTTTGATGAGTAGAACAATTTTTCTTATAATTTTTTTTTTCGCAAAAAACTTTGCCGAACAAGATCCCTCGTTTTCTGTAACAAAACGTATCTTTTATGCAAAAAACATTTTCCAGCATTGATGTTTGCTTTACAGAAACTATGACCAAATTTGCATTCCTCTTTGATTTTATAATTATCTAGACTTCCACTTGCATTCCTGAGTAGTGTCAGTAGAAAATTAAGAATGATTGCTTTCTGAATACCTAATTAACTTTCAGATTCTACCTTTTTTTCGTAGTGTCTTTATGGAAATTACTTTCCAAAACAACTACTATATATAAGATTTATGATGATTGAGAGAGGCACATCTTTTACATATTCAAGCAAATCAGTACAAGAGGTTTCTTGGTATTTGAAAGATTGTCGGCCCTCACTTTATATATGACCTTTATTCATTTATCTCTCTCCTTGAGATTCGATGGAAACTTATGTAAACATAATATATTTGACATTTTTCAATAGCTTGTTCTATATCCTGGGACAACGAGATGAGATTCTCACAAAAATTAAAATCACAAGTTTTATCAATTTTAAGAGTGAAAAAGTTTTTTAAAGTAATCAATTATATTATCCATTCGTAGTACATTCAAGGGAGTAAGTACGTACGCAGGATCTATTTTTTCTTTTTTTAATTCATAGCTATCCACAAAAAAATTCAAAAATTAAATTTTTTGCTTAAAAAAAAATCAAAAATTAAATTTTCATAAAAACATTTCAAAATCCACAGATGTTTACAAAAAATTAAGTTTAAAAAAAAATTAAAAAGTTAATTTCTTGATAAAATCAAAAATTGAATTTCAAATATTAAATGTTTAAAAAAAATCAAAAGCTATTCACAAAAAGTTAAATTTTTTTGTATCAAATATTAAATTTTTTGCAAATTTTCTTCGAAAAATTAAACTTTTTGAAAATTTGGATATTTGGTAGTGGGGCTACAGCTCCTACAGCCAACCTGCTGCAGACGCCCCAGATTAAATTATAAAAAAGAAGAAAATAATATTATATACATCACGCAGAATTTTTTTTTTTAGTCCTATCCTTTTCTTGTCTAATCTAAAAATGAGAGGTATTGTTTAGGTTATACAACTTATGCATTTATTAGATGTAGATTGGGGGTCATCAAACTTTTTTTACTGCAGGCTTGAACACTGAAAGAATGACGAGTGAGGGCCACTTAATCATACTGCTCAATATTTGAAAACAATAATGAAATATATTCGAAAAAAGACGAAAAACTAAGTTTAGCATTCCATGTTAATCATAGGTAAAGTTGATAATATTGTAGAGAAAAACGCGTGCAAGGAGAAGGAGAAAAAAAAACATATGGTATCATTGTTTAAAATACTGATGTGATTATCATCTGCCTGCTTTATTATGATTTTTGAGGGTATAACGAAAGTATTTATTAGCAAAATGTTTAATAAAGACATACTACGTATAATTGACTTGACGTTTTTTATCCGTTACAGTAGATTTAAAAACGTCGCACTCCATGAAATTGTAATTCATTATGAACCTTATTCTCAGAATAGCTAATGAAACGACAAAGTAGAGTATTTTGAAATATATTTGAAGTTCCAAATTTAAAAAGAAGGCTTTAATTAAATATAATCTACATACCAAAAAATATACCATCATACATTTATGTTAAATATACAAAATTAAACAATTGGAATCATATCACTAATAACAATAAATTATATATACAAAATATTGAAATAATCGATTGATCCAAGTAATATTTTCTTGTTCTGACATCGGAATCCAGTTAAATATGTCATACCTTTAGGTTGCAAAACACAAGTAAGACGTGGAGTTTAATCAAAAAGATAATCACCCCTCTTCTTCATGTAGAAGTTGCTATATACAATTGTGCACAGGATAGATATATCTCTACCGATGATATCTAACTAACTATGAATAATAAATCAAATGTCAAAATCATAAAATTAGACAATAAATATACTAATAAAAACATGTTAGAAATAAATCCATCTTAAAGATTTAGAGCAAAACTAATTATGTAGTAATATCCGGCGATGTTAATCCTTATTAAGGGCATCAAAAAAGATTTTCCCCCATTATTTATGCTTATATAACAATATACTATTATCATGAGGGATATACACAATTGCTAATTATATTGCTACACTCAATGCAACTACCTCCGTTGTTGTGACCATTTAAGCAGTTGTTTTTGCCTTTTATGAGTTTTCTGAACACCATTTCTTGGAGCCTATCAACCATAGCTAAGCCTTAAGTGATAAAAAAGGAATATTTATTGACTATGTAATATTGGAAAACCTAATGATCATACCCAAGTCTTTAAGTGAGGAAACTAGTCTCAGACAAGGTAGTTGCAAACCCCAAAGCTACTACCCCCATTGTTGTGACCGTTTAAGCAGTTGTTTTTTCCATTTAATGAGTTGTGTATCATAATTCTTGATATGTTTAGCTAAAATAGAATCATATTTTAGGGTTAGATTTAAAAAAAATTGAATACTTACTGTTAGATAGTACAAAATTCAGAAGAGTTCAATTTCGAAATTAGTAAATAATTTATACTTTTTACTGATAACTTGATCGTCATTTGGTGTGGATGACTCAAAACATTTTTATATGTATTTCTATAAATGGCATCAGTACCAACATCCTCCATTAATTTAATGATGGTTCCTCAGGAAGGGATAGGTTTACCCGTGTATTTCTCCATACATTTTTGAACGTAGATGATTAGCAATGGTTAAGGGTATATACATGCAATAAGCATGTTTGTGAGATCAGAGTTAAAGTCTGACTTGATGTATTCATTATTAACTTGATTTTTTAGATGAATATCCATGCTCTTGATATGAGATGAGGATAATGAGTGGCGTGGAATTCTAGACAGGGGACTAAAGGCACATTTATATCGACAAATCCGACAAGCCATCTGTTTCTCATCCGGTAAGTATTTTCCAAATTCCTGTGCCTCCATTTTTAGAAATCCAGACAGAAGGCGACGTTATTTTAGGCATTTTATTCAGTTCTCTATCGACTATCAGCATCGAATATTATATTAATATTGAATAATAAAGGCGGGAATGGTAACGTTCTTGATTGATAGAAGAAGATGTATATTATTTAATCAAAGATGCCATAAGTATTTCTTCTCTTCTCCTCGAACGCTTTTCTATTCTTACCAAAATTATCACCCTTAATCATAGGTGAGTAGTATACAAGGTTTTGCTTTTTTATACACTATTTTGTAACTTGTAAGAGTGATTGATTCAGTTTCAGCAATTTTTCTCGGGAAGAAGTTTCTTGGAGTTTCTCAACAACATTTCGAGGACTCATTTTTCTCAGAGCGTAACTTTCCAGAAAACTAAAAATATATTGATAGATTTTTTGTTTCATAGTGTTGCCGAAGATTGTATTCTTTCAAAACTGTAACACTTTGCTGTATTTCATGCAACTAGCTTTCTGATCCTTTGTTTCGACAAAGAAATACTTTACCCTCCACTTTTCATTGAAAATGCGACGCCTGGTGTCCACTTTTCTTTTTTAGTAGCGATAATGAAGGGTAAAGAAAAAGGGAACCGAAAACGAAATAAGGGGAATGATGCGTCATTGTGAGATACGTATTTTTCCATGTAATATTCAAATCGTCAAAATGGTACATTTGTAGAAAATGCTTGAACTTTAGTTTATTCTATTAGAAATAATCTTTTGCAGATATTTAAATTGTCTGTTTTTCATCTTGGTGAGTCCTTAGTAAAAGTATCAGAAAATAATAATAGGATATCTATGGTAATAATGTACAATTTCTATCTTGATCGTGATATTTTAATTTTAAAGTTGTATTTTATTAATATAGTAAATTTAAAGTATCAGCATGAGAGGTATGTAAAACAACTCTTGCCAAGTACTATTTTACACTTTCTGGATGAAGAAATTACAACTACCTGTAATTGTATAGCACATGCTGCTTTGTAAATTATTTAAATTATAAAAAGCCATAGAAAGGAGGGAGGGCTCCAGAAGAAGCCATCATTAATGCAGATGTCGTCCTCAAGGACGTCTTGAAATAGGATCTGACCAAGTCTCTGCTCGGCCATGCCAATAATCTTAACGTCAGTCACACAGCTGTGTTCAAAAATATCAAAAAGTTATGAGATAAGTCCCTGGTGAGGTTGGAGGGGAGGTCTTTTCTCACAACCTCCTATCTTCAACATTGCGAGGGAATCCTCAACAACATGAAGAGTGCAGCTCCAGGCAGAGTCATCCCCTTCTCAGACTTGAAGTTTTTGACGTTGAGTCCGTCTAAAATCGCCGTAATTACCGTTATGTCAGCATTGGGGAAATTAATGAAGACCTTTTAACGTTGGTAACTACAAAGCACCCATAATCAGGCACGTGGCTAGGCATTGTTTCCTCGAACACCAGTGTGGCGCCCCTGCCTAGTTCCTAGAAGGTTACAGGCTCACGGCAGTAATTTACAACGTACATCAACCTGCTCCCTAGGTCGAGACAAATTTCCCTTTTCTTTTTGACTGCAAATAGACAAGATGTCCTGTAGCATCCGTCACCCTAACGTTGAAGCTATGAAGGGCTCGTTGACGAGAAGTGGGCTGTCATGGACCTTAACTTCATTCGCAATACTTACAACTCTTTTCGCAGAATCCTTGTCACCATCTGTGAGGCCAATGGCTTCCGAATAGAATAATTCAATTTGACATTAGCTGTGTCCCGGGAAAAGATAAATAAAGATTTTGTATAATTCAAGAATTTCTAGCTATGTTATTTTTTCTTTCCAAGTGTATAAGTTTCAAGTTTACACCCAGTATGTATAATAGAAAGGCCGAATGATAACAAAATCCCTTGGTGGTATAACGCAGGAAGTCCTTCGAATTTTTGGCCAAGAAAGTTTTTCTGTGAAGATTAAATTCAATTGCTTTGAATGTTTCACAATCTAAATATGTTGGATTGGGGAAAATCCAAAAATGCTTAAGAATCTGTCAAATGACTCATATTCATGAGAAGGGAATGTTAGGGAATTTCCAATGTTCCTGACATGCATTGGTCACTGAAAATAACAGCAAGGCAATTACAAAGTTTTGACTAGTGTTGGATATCAAGTTCGAGTGTAGGTATCAGACAATGTGAAATATTTTTCAATAGATTTGATAAGTTTAGGTTGAACAATTAAGTGTGTTTGACTAATTCAATTATTCAATCTATTAAATAGGTAATTCGAATTTAGTAGAGTTTTTCAGATAATATTTCGGGCAAATTCGAGTAATTTGTGTGAAATGTTGGCTTTAGTGACGTTGATTTTTTTGTGTTTTAGTAATACTCGAATCCAACACTGGTTGTACTTGTAACTGCGCAATTTTTGCTGCAAAGTAAAATAATACCTCAGTACTGCTAGTTGTATGAAAGGAAAATCGGTAAGTTTTAAATCCATGTAAGAATTTGTTAATTTGAATTCTGATCTCTACAAAATTATCGAAAAATGATTCATGTTAACATTTTAGATTTAGAAAATTGAGTAGTTTTTGGAGCGATTTAGCGATTGTTGACACATCTTAAGTCTACTAATGAGTATATGGAAACATATTTAAAGTTTGATTTAGCTTTTTGTACCCCCACTCAAATTTGAGGATGTCATTTATGTAATGAAAAAACTAAGTTTAGAAATTAAAAAAAAGAAATAGTTGTTGCGAGTACTCTTTCTCATTTTTTGTTCATTATTACATAGGTATCCGTGCTATTAACTTCTTCCTCTTAAGTAAACATTTCCCCCTTCTTTTGGTTCCAATTGATTTAAATATGAATAAATACGTATATGTAAAAGGTTCTCTCTTTTATAACAGTAATTCATTTTACAAAACCATCATTTAACATAATAGTTGAAAATTTATTTTCTTCAAAAGACCAACAAATTAAATACAATCATACTATCAATAAAAAAAACCTATACATTTCACATATTAACATACATATAGGTTATAAAAATATAAAAAAACCAACAAAGAGATTTAAAAAAAAATCCTCACCAAAGAGATACAAGTGTTTTCTGTCGGCCCTTATTTATTCGGTCCAATCTTAAGACAGGTCCTTAGGACTGTCAGTCCTTGAATTTTTTATACTTTTGTTAGTTTATTAAGCCAAATATATTTATATAAATGAGATATTTATTAAGTGCAAAAATATTCCTATTTTCAATATAATACAAACATTTTACTTCGTAATATAATTTATTAAATTATATTAGGGAATATTAAAAAAAGGAAAAACACCATCAATGACGTCACATAATATCAACTTTAACTTCTTTAAATGCCAAAAAGGGTCTGGATTTGTCAGGATGCAACTGGACTGGACCCCGATTCTAAATAAGGAACGATACAAGAGAATATATAAAGCATGAAGAAAAGGGTTATTTTAAATAGGAATGATAATAAAATAAACCAAACAAATGATCATTTTACAGCAACAATTATACACAATTGCTGAAATTTTTGTAATGTGTTTTTCTACTGTTTTATGATAAAACTTATAGATTTTAGATTTTAAGCAGAGATTGATGGATAAAAAAATTCTAATTTGTTTAATATATCCCTGTAATTTTGATGAAAAATATTGAATATCTTCTGCTGATAAGATCATAATTCTTCGAATATTTTCCAGTTCGATAAATTTCGCTTAAGGTAATTGATGTACCACATAGGCATTGACACTATTGATGTCAAAATTCAAGGACCTCGACGCTTCAGTTAATGTTTTCTAATGTGGAAGACCGATCATTGGAAAGCTTTTGTCAACATTATGGCCCAGTTATAACAACTCGACTATACGCTGTCCTTTCAGGCTTGGACATATATTTATCTCGAAACCTTGTTACAATTTAATCTAAGAATTCATCAAGTTACTGTATTAATTATACTTTGAAGACGGGGTAATTACCGAGATGAATCTAAAAGGCAATGTGAATACAATTTTTTGAACCTGTTCATAAAGAAATCAAACCCAAATCAGTATTTATATACAAAAATAGCAGGGAAGTTGAAACATTTTATTACTTTTAATGATCACAAGTACTTTTTCTAAGAAATGCATTCAAAATTATTTAGTGATGGTTTTTATAAAATAGAGCTCTTTACGATAAAAATAAAATAAACAGATAAATGGGATTAAAAGACGCCATCGGCGACATTCTTGGATGGAACGGAAGAGGCAGGAGAGAAAGCTGAGGATGGAACAAATGGAGGAAAAACTGATCTGCAGATAGGAGAGTTCTCAGCTGGAGTGGCACAGGCGTGATTGGACCAGTAGCGTCCTCTGAAACGTTGGGATACCCGAAGATCAGGACATGGGCTAAATCCATCATATTTGACATAACACCACTGAGCTCCATTGGTAGTGCTATAAAGTAAGAAGAAAGAATGATAGATTATACGTATATCTACGGATCTCTATCCAGTTGCCTTACCTCCTGCAGTTTCCGTATGTTCTTCCTCTTGAATCTCTGAACTGTAGAGAAATGCATTGGCAATTACAGTCATCTCCTCCAGGAGCTGGAGCTGCAGCAGCTGCTTCTTGGATATTTTGTGAATGAGAAAATCCCACAAGGACTGCACTCAAAATAAGAAACTTGATTCCAAGACTCATGATTCAGTTTGAATAGAAGTTGTTTGGAGTTGAAGAGAACAAAATGATATAAGTATCTCATTAAATATACCCAGGACCTTTTATATGAATCCATATCTGAAGATTTAAAAAAAAACCATGTTGCGTTATGATAACTTGTCGGATTTATAGAGAGGGGAAATTCGATTTTTTTAATTGGGATTTCCCTCTTAGTATCTTCAAGAATTGTTCATTTATTATTACGTACCTACAGGTAGTAAAAGTAGTTTTTATGGGATTATTTTCACAATGCATTAAATATACAGGAGGCCCCCTTATAACGCGCTGTTTAGGAATATTATGACTCCGCGTTAGCGTGTTATATTCCCCTTCATATCGCCGTTTTTTTATATTATAATAATGCATTATAAAAATAAAAAAAACCTGGACACAAAGATGTGTGCAGCCTGGAGTTGTCTTGATAAAATGCAAATTCTCTCCTATTTGAGTTTCGGTGATTGAATATCTGCCTGGAAACCTCTTAAAATGTATTCTGCTCCTCTAAAAGTTTTACCACTATGGGTAATTTTAGTAATCTTCAAAGTTCCAAATTTTTCATTTTTCTTTTGCTTTTTTAATCTGTAACTAGTTTTTTTTTTTGTATTACTTCCTTCTATCTTCTTCCTTCCTGGAGAACGATTGGAATCAGATTTTTTTTCTTCGGTGGAATCCAAATGAGCTCGAAATTCTGCAATATTATTTAGCTCCAAGTGTAGCATCTGTAATTTTGTAGCATTATTTACATTGCTAACCTCTTCACTAACCTCATTAATTGTAATTGAACGATTTATGGAGTTATTTCCATCATATATTCTGAGCAGACCATTATCATCATCTATCATAAATAAATGGCTTTTCTGGGATCCCCTATCAATATTATCCTAACCAAGATTCAAAATACTACCTCGATTATCTATTGATTCCTTTTTGATGTAACTACAATTTCTTCAGTACTATTTGATTAATCCATTTTTGGATGGCTTCGTTTGAATTTATATCATACTCATCTGTCAAATTGAGTGTGTCAGCATACAATGATACTTCTCCTACTACAAACTCGTCTTCCTCTTTCAGATTATCAATATTTCCAACTGAATCTTTGTTCTGAATTAGAGCCTCTGTTCTATACTGAGCTACTCTCCGCCCAATGAAGGTCGTCAGCACGCAATGCTACAGTCTCTTTTCCATCTTTAAAGATATTTATGTTTTTAGATGAATCTTCGTTCTGAGTTAGAGCTCCCTCTAATACTGAGCTACTCTCCTCATTCCTATCATGAAAACAATTTCTTACCAAGGATTTGCTTGAGGGCTGTTATCGTTTTCTTGAATTTCCATCCTTGAGTGGTTATATCCATATTTGGTAGGACCAAGAGCAAAATAATTTTGGTAATATTGTAACTCATACGTAGTAAAAATATAATTAAATATCTATACTTTGTGGATTATTTCAAAACACATCATGCAAATAACTGCATAGCCGGACAAGGATATGTATTCAAGAAAATAATAATGGATGAGCGAATATACATAATATCAGGCAAGAGCAGGCAGCTCTATTGGAAGGGCACAGCTCTTGCCTGTTTGTCAATCTATGGGTACATACTAATGTGTTGTGTACTTATAAAGATTAAGGAATTAATGTAATTATTAAAAAAATATATTTTTTTCGCAAAATAGCACTAATATATTTACCTAAATGACATCTATAGCATTCAAACAATACCTATTTATCATATTATCTGTTCTAGGAGAATTCGCCTTGAAGTGTCAACCTTGTACATATTCGCCTAGTAACTCTTTTTACCATGTACTGATTTGTCTTGCGTCGTTTTCCTCATTAGACTTTTTTACCTTGGATAATAAGAAAGAGAATGCTACTTCTTCATAGTTATATAGAATTGGTAGTGGATTTTTTACTGTTGTATTCACGTTTTGAAAAAATTGAAAGAAAAGGGTAAACAAGCTAGACAATCAAAATTAGCATTACCTTAATTTGTAGGTTTCAGTGTACTTGGAAGGATTAACAGAATTACGACTAATACGGTCCGTTGCGAAGAATCATTGCAATTCATATGCAGTCCAGTTCTTCATCAAAAAAATTCAAAAAATGATTTCAAATTGAAATGGAAGTATTCAATAACTTCAGCTATAAAGGATATAAAGCACTTGTAGAAAAAATAAGAAATATTTTAGCTTGTAAGGAAAGTCTTTCATTTTACTTGATTTTTTTGAGGAAAATATTCATCTTTTTATTGATTGTAATCAAGATAAAGAAAGAAATAATTCATTTTTCAAATGTTGAAATGTTTGCATCAATTTGTTATTTACTTTGATTTTCATATCAAAATATGACACTGAATCGTAGTTATACCCTAAAAACATGATTTTTTTAAAAAGGTATTAAAGGCCAAACCTGTAGAGGTGGAAAGTGTAATGGTCATTTTTGTGTTCTAAGGCTTAAATAACAATAATATACCTATGTAAGTTTCAGCCTGTGGGCCATGGTGTTATGTGTTGTTAATATAGAATTGTTGTACTTTATGACGTTAAAATCTGTTTGTCTTGCCTAGCAGTCGGTACAGTACATTAAATTGAAAACTCTAGTAAGCCCAATTACATGATGATATAACTTGCGTACGACCAGTAGTACTTGTGCCCCAATTTGAGAATTACTGTTCTATGGTATTGCTTCTCAAAGTTATTTATTTCAAGAGGAATTAATAAGATATTCAAATCCTTGGAGAGCACCATTAAAGAATATAGTTTTCATATATATCTTATCTACAAATTATAACTTTTATAAGCAAATTGTAGAAATGTCAACCAAAAAATGAGATGAGGATAGTGGAATAATTGAATATTCCATCCGGATGATCGACATTTTATTGTTTTAATTTTTGACCAATTTAATACACATTACCAAGATATAAGTATTTTGTGGCAAATTATAGAGAAATAATCGCACCAGTTATATTACTTATAGATTCATAATAAACATGTAATTTTAACAAATTAATATGAATTGATAGTATAAATGTATAGTTGGTTATTAGAATGTCCAATGTTAAATCCTGCATTTTAAGACAAAGAAATTTCAATTTGTACAATTTTCTTATATAAGTTGCAACTTGTACACAACATAAACGATATAATGGAAATATAAATTTTACAACCAGCCGTCTATTCTCAAAAACGCTCAGTTTGAGATACACATGTCCAATGTATAAAAACTAAATTAAGGATCTCTGAAAATCTTCCTATAATATTTTTTTACTTTTTTCGTCTTCACAATCTGCGAGTTTATACATACATACATACATATATTTCAGGAAACCTTTGCCTCTTTAAAAAACCACTTTATAATAAAGTTCTTTAATTCTTCTTTTAGAGACACATGTTATCACCACGGCAATCTATCAAAAAATGATCAAATTTGAATAAAATAAAATAATTATACAAATTGGTTTTCCTGTTCTGTACGTCCTTTTTGTATCTTGCAACTTTTTCTCCATAAAGAAACAGAAAAAACCCGGTTAATATCAATGGTTCAAATGTCATAGCTGCGTTGTTTTGAGGAAGCACTGACTTGAATTTTCTGTAATTCTCAGGTATTCTCAATTTCTGCTAGCTTTACTTCAAGCTTTTCCTTCGCAGACTTGTTCATGTTGTTATGTGTACTGAACAAGATCAATAACGCCAGTTTCATGTTAAGATAATAGGGATGGTTGCTCATTTTCTTGAAACAGAGGTTGCCAGTTCATAGTTTGTCTGTTCTTCTTCGTCTAATAACTCTTAGCAATACCAAGAATGCTATAAGCTATTAAAGTCGAGCGATTGGCCACCAATTTTTGATATATCCAATAAACAAGGCAAGTTCAACTGTTTAATATAAGATTTATTTAATATGAATAATTAAGTGTTTCACATTTTGGAATAGTTCTTATTTGTTCACCGGAAATTCTTTATATATAAATTATGAACGATGATGAAACAAAGACAATGTTTTTCTTTCAGCCAATTAAATGAAGTATTTTCAAACATGTTCAAGAGGAAACATATTTGAAATTGTATGTGATGAGGCTTATTCTTTTGAAGATTTATTTTGTCGAAAATTTTTTCAATGTAATGATGAAAAATTATTTCCATTACATGTCAACAATAACTCGATATATTCTTGTAAAAAGTGAAAATATTTATGTATATAAAAAATAACTATTGTTAATAATATTTTCGACCAGTAGTAGAGTCTCAATACCTCAAAATACGAGTCCAGTCAAGTCGTGAGTCTTTTGGCACGTCATAATAGTGAGTTTAGAGGCTCGAGTCCTATTGAAATCTTAACCTTGTTGACTAGAAATCAAATGTGGCATGAGCAAACTATAAAAAAACAGCTATTATCCTAAAAGTGGTGTAACATTCTCTAGCTTGTTGTTTAAAAATGGCAAATGAAAGTTGTATTAATTTTCCCACAAGACGGCGCCACCTTCTGTTACTTTCTTATTTAAGTAAATAACGCTTATGCAGGGACGTCCGCAGAATTATATATATGTATTTTTTTAAGGGGGAGGGGCAAAAAATGTATTCCTGTTTTTTGTTTTGTTTTTTAATAAATTTTTCTAAAAATGTTTATTTAAGGTTGGCTACAGCCCCTGCATACGCCTCTAATAAGAATTTAGTATAATTCAAGTCCGAGTCAAGAACTATGATTATTGAGTTATAATTATAATTAATTGATAACCAAGTAATGTATTCTACACTTCACATTTATGTCTATGAATATAACTAAAGAAAACAGCACGCATTTTGATGAACTTGTGTGAGTCATTGAAGTCCAGAAATAAAAGATGTCTTTGTCTTTTTTGTTGTTGTTGGTGGTAATTGGGGAAAGTTGCAACATCCTTCTTTTCTAGAGCGTCAATAAATCTACAAATTAGACTATGGTGAAAATGGTTAAGAGGAATCGTGTTTCATCAAGACAACACCAGGCTCCACACGCCCTTGTTGGCACACCAGAAGCTCCAAGTGCTGGGATGGGAAGTTCTTTTCTATCCACCCTACAGTCCAGACCTGGCACCAAGTGACTAATGCCTGTTCTTGTATACGGCCCAACGCGCTAGAGGGTACACATTTTGTCTCAATATGGGCCTGTGAATTTTGCTTGGGCCTATTTTTCCCCGATAGGAAAAATGTCTTTTATGCAAGGGGGATTATGAAGTTGGATTCTCATGGTCAATAAGTTATGGGATAATTGGATTGTTATAACACTTCTTATAAAGCATTACAATAAAACAAAAAATGTGAGATTATTTTTTCCTCAACCTTTTATATTATTTATCTTTATCTTTTACATACATCGTTACGCTTCATTAGAATATAGATGGAATATGAATTGTATATGTACATAATATGCAGCCAAGTTGAAGTCCTGAAGAGAGTTTTGTGAGTAAAAGGGGACGCGTACTCAATTGAAGTTCATGTAACATCTTTTCACTCTATAGTACTGATATGTGATCAATAAAAAATATAATTCGATGTAAATAAATCTTAAATGCAATTTGCCATGAAAAAAAGCTATAATTTCTAAATACATATATTAAAAAATAGCAACTATACTTAGCTATGTTAGACCTGTGACATAAACCTTGACTTGACTTTGGTAGTCAAACATATCTATAAAACAGTTGTTTATTTTTCTAAAAATGAAAGTATGTTTTGAAATTTTCATTTTGTCATAGTTCGACAAAAAATAATAAATTTTTTGAAAACATAATAATGAGACTAGCCACTAAATAGCCGTCTAAATGCTAATAGCCAGAAATGAAGAAACAAAAAACGCTATCCACTGGTATGCTAAAAAAAAGAAACGGAAAATTAACCTGGTAACCCTGACGATTTGAAGGATGTTTTGGAGAGGAACAGCATAGCTATCTTGACGTTTTATTAGATAAATTAGCTATGAGCAGCGCTGAGATAGTGGGAAGAAAGTAAACAAAAATTCTACTCTGTATTTAGAAAAATCCTTTGCAAGAATTACTTCAAAGTCGATTTGAAACTCTGGTCTTAGTCCAATAAAAACTTTTTATCAAAACCATAATCATTACTTCCCAACCAATGTTGTAGAGCCAAGATTAGTTAGAATATTAATTCATTATCTTACTCAGTTTTTATCAAAGTTGAATGACTTATCAAATATTCAAATTTCAAGGAATTATTTGTGTTCTAAAATAGAAATGCTTTCAATAAAGGAATGGGAAGAGTTGACGATATGGATCCTTGACATTACATGTCCTCTAAATATTCAAATCATATTAGATTCTTAATTATAAAATTGAGATTACAATGAATCGGATTCAATATGACCCGAGACATCACACAACAATTCCATCGATATCATCAAGACCCAATAAAAACACAACCCAAATTGTTTAAATGTATATGGAAGATATTAACGAAGTTTGATTTTAAAAAAATAATAAGAATGATGTCCTTTATCAAAACTAAAAATTTTATTGCTTGTAGTCTTCTTTACTTTAAGAAAATTTTTAATATTATTTCCATTTGTAAATAAAATATATTGCCTATATTTATTCTAAAGTCATTTTACATGCAATTCCCGGATTACTTATTTTTCTAATGAATAATTCTAACTTGTTTGAATTAAAATATTATACGTGTTACATGATCAAATAAATATAACAATTATATTTTGTTATATAATTGTTATAATTGTATAGATTTTAATTTTACAATAAAAATGAGATTTTAGCGTTCCGTTCAAATAGTACTTCCAAAAAATTCAAGAATGCAAAGTTTATATATTTTTTTGTTTGTATGAATATGATTAAAGGTCTAATAAAGCAAATACAAACTCTTGGGAAACCTATTTTATGGCAGTTGCACACGGGGGATGGGGAGGGCGAGAAGGCACTTTTTGAAGGTTCTTATAGAGCATGAAAGTTTCTAGTACTGAACTTTAAATTGAGGATATGTGCTTCACCAGTTCAATAGTTCATTTCATCATTTCGCGTGAATTTAATAAGCAAATAGGCCACAATAAATAATAAATTCTGCTGTAATGAGCAATTTTTTTTTTCCAAATTAGATTGTTTTGTTTTTTCTTTCTTTCTTTAATGTAAGGACTACAGTATAGTTACTTACTAATTAGTGTTAATGATAGCAATGCCGCTGGAAGTTATTTTTATTAAAGAGAGCTGAATAACTGTTGAAATTGATGTGGTCTGTGGCTAAGACAATAAGGTATCTTTTGATATTTACATAGTATATTTTGTTTTTGGTTCCCTTTTATACGAGTATACAGTGTGTTACAATAAAACGGGACATAAAGGTATACAATACGAAATAATATGCATAGGATACGAAAAATCGACTTCATCAAAAACAGCATACTGTTGAACGACTAGGGTATATATTATTCAAAAGAACCAATGGAAAGTTAATTCTCGAAATGGCTGCCCTCTAATACCACTATGGCTTAGTGCCGGGCCTCAGACATGGCAACCCACTTCTCTCGGCATGACGTCTTTAGTAGGTTAACTCTGAGAAGGGTGACGGTTCCTTCCCTATTTTCGACATACCATAGTCGGGAGGATTCATGTCAAGAGAGCAAGGAGGCCACAAATCGTGTTTCCAGAAGTCGGAAAGATTCTCCTCTAGCCATTTCTGTGAACTTCTGACCTTGTCCCTCAGACAGAGTCCTGCTGGAACACATAGTTTCCTTCTGGGTAGTTGAACTGAACTCATGGCAATACCGCACACGGTACTCCTTGGGCCCGATTTTCAGGCTTTTCGGGAACCAATGCAGGAGCATCTGCCTCCTGTCTAATACCCCGATTCCCAGAATCATCGCGGAGCCTTGAAACTTAGTCTAGTTGACCAGTGGAATCTTATCAACCGTGTAGGTGAGGTGGCAGTTTTTCCTGACGTTTCTTGACTATTCCACGGTACAGTTTTATTATCTTGTTGTTTGTGCGTTGTGCGAATCATATCGCCTATACTTTACCTTTTGACATCCATCTAAAAAATGAATGCACCGATTTTAGTCAGATGTAGCTCATTTTAACGCTAATATTCTCCGAATTATAGTGTAAGAAAACCTTGAAACCTAGTTCTCAAATGAGACCTACCTGACATTATAAAAATGGAAGTACGATTTGATGCCGCAGAGCGTATATCGTACTACCTTGTGATTGGAACGAAAAAAAAAAGAAATTGAAAGGAACACTGAACAGAACCCCAAAATAGAGGAACACTTACAAGCCTGCCTTAAATAATTATTAATTACTCATTCTAAATAGTAAATACTAAATATAATTAAAGAAAAGATTAAGGGTATTTCAGATCCAATTATGAAAGCTATATTTGACTCCATCTTTTCAGTGTTCAGGTAAAGTCTTAGTCCTTATGCTTCGGGTCTATGATAAAATAACTAATGCCTGGATCTACCTGAAGTCTCCGTCTAAGGGAAGATATCCCTGCCAATAGTTATTGTCCTTGAACGTATGACCAGATTTTCTATTTTAAGGAAACATACTTTTTTAAATAGATTTAACCATAAATTTTGAACGATGTAAATGGTCTTAAAATGTTCAATTTGGACATGAAGATTTTGCTTTTTTTTTCATTCTTAACTCTCTGTTAAATGATCAGTACTGTACTTAAAAGAGGTTTAAAAGGCCCAATGTTTTCCCAAAATTTACGTTAAAATGGGACACTCCAGTAAGGATTCAATATTTTTTTATATGACATATTGTAGACTTTGAATTGAAAAACAAAAAAAAACCTCTTATGATTTTGATATCATTCAAATCCACGTATATTTATGATCATAATATATTAATTCATCTTTTGACTTGGAGTGAGTTTGTTGATTCATTGAACACTGTTAATGTTAATTTTTAATGATTCAGTGAAACATAACACCTTGATATTTCTCTATATATCTATGATATCATTGATCAAAAGTGTATACATGTTCAGTTTCAAATTGACTCAAAAAATATTTTTTCCACAGTTTAACAAAATAAACATCTTCGAGTTAATTTATGCCTCATATTTCATCCCTTGTTAGTGATTATATCATAATAAATTATACTCATACATATTCCAACATTTATTTTACTATATGTAAATGCATTGCCGAATGTATAACTTGAATAACAAAGTTATGTAGCCCACGATAAATAAATTATCAACTATTTTCCTTACGGCTGAATGCTCTTTTCAAACAGGATTTTTTGAAATACAAAATATCAAAAACAAGGTATTTTGGTAATGGATATTATTAGTTATGTTTAATGAACGACGTAATTGGACCATCTTTTGTTATTTTTGTCCACTCCATAGACTGAAATATCCTTGCATTACCTTGTATGTATCATAATTTTGCTACACTTTCAATAAATATCTATTCATAATTATCACATTCCCCCTGAATTCAATTTTTTGGGAAAGGTACTTCATTTGTTTCTGAGTTATAAACAAATTCCAAAACTAAAAATCAAGGTCTTAAAGAATATTTTGTATATGATCTTATAATTTATCTTCTTTAAAGATGGATATGAATAAGGGAGTTAGAAGGGGAGAGGGGGATATGTCTAATATATTAAAAATAATAATGGCAAGTTTAATATTGATTTCTTTAACAACTATTTTACATTATTAATCTACAGGCATAAAAAGTATTTAATTTTTCAACTCTTTCTATCAGATTATATTTGAAAACTAATAAAGGGTACATAAAGTTTTCTATTACTTAAACTTTTCGAACAGGATGTGTGGAAATAGAAAATATCTAAAAACAAGGTATTTTTTTTTTGGATATTAGTTACACTTCACTTTTTATAGCTATCAAAAGTATATATTTTCCCAACTGATACTCGTGTATTATATGTAAGAACTTATAAGGGCACTTATATTTTATATTGCTAAGATATCTAATTTAGCAAGGGCGTCCGCAGGGAGTGAGCTGGAGGTGGTAGAATTTTCCCCTTTTACTATACTTTTTTTGGTCAGGATGAAAATTATTAGAGCAAAATATAAGTAAAAAATTTTTTATTGAAAAATTTCTTTTCCGAATATGGCCATTCGGAAAAACTATATAATATTTTTTTAAAAATTATGAATAGCTATGAATTTTTGAAATTTATCTCGGAAAAATTACATTTTTGTTAATAGCTATAGATTTGGGAATATTTTCCAAAAATTTTAGTTTATTTTTTTGTAAATAGTTATAGATATTTGAATTATTTTTTGGTAAATTTAGTATATGATTTTTTTTATTTTTTTAAATTAAAATTTTTTGTGAGTAGCTATGAACATTTGAAATATTTTATCAAACAATTTAATATTTGAAATATTATTTTTGAAAGTTTTTGGGAATAGCTATGGATTTTTTTGGAGCTTTTTCCCGAAAAAAAATTATTTTTGATTTATTTTTAAAGTCCTAAAACCAACCCCTAAAATGTAATTATATAAAACATGTATTTTAATTTATTTACTAAATTTATTATTTAAATACACAAGATAATACATTCGTCCTTGATTTTAAAAATTTCATATTATTATATAAATTAAACTTTATACATACATAATTCTATAAAAAATCTTGGTATTTTTGGGATAATTTGTCTCTATATATCTGTACGGTTCAAATGGTATGTTGTAATGGACTATTTTTTAGTTGATTGAATTTATTTAAAATAAGGGATATTTCATTCAAAATACTTAACTAATTAAAACAAGCAAATAAACAAAAAAAAAAAAAAAAAAAAAAAAAAAAAAACAGTACCAATAAATTTTTAAATCAAAAATACAAAAGTAAAAAAGATTTCAGATTAGATGTGTCATTTTTCATTCGCCCAGTTACTCAAACAATAAGCGTTCCTTTCACATCAAACCTCTTCACCATGAAAGTGTCGTTACTTCTTGCTACATAAAGAATAAATTTGGCTGTACTAAATATTATTCTCGAGTTTTGCAATATATATGCTTGGTTTGTAGCGTGTAGTAATTAAGTGGAATCGAATGCATCTCTAAAAACTAATTGTATATGTTTATTATATATTACAAATTAACATATAACAATTTGAGTGAAATTCAAGGTTAATAGACATACAAGGTTGTACCAAAACGCTTTTCCGACTAATGTTTGACTTCTACCACGCTTTTTATGTTGTTAGTATCCCGTTGGTATTCTCTATGACGTTGAAATCAGTCTATTTGCCCACGGTACATCAAATTGAAAATTTGCCCACTTACCTGAGGGTCTAACCTTGTATTTTTATTAGCTGTGTTGAAATTAAAAATAGATATGGTTGATTTTTTTAGGTGAAAATATTGATCTCTTGGCCTTATGGGTAAAAAATCATTTTTTTGATTTATACAATAAAATAATAAAACAAATATCTATTAAATGGTTTTTAAAGTAGATTGATATCTTCAAAAACATTCAAAATACAGTTGAGACTGAAACTCCAGAAGCCTCCAAATTCTGAACCCAATAGCAAAAAAGATTTAAATTTTGGAGTTTTAAGTTCTTAACTAATATTAAATTTAAAAAAAAAAAATAAAGATGGTGCTGTTTTCGAGTGATTGATTTGCTTGGAATGAACTGTTAGTGATTAAAAAAAGATCTTTAATTATACTATTTGATTTCCGCTTAAACAATATAAATAAATACGACACTTTGAAAAAGTTTTTGTTTTTGGGTGGCAGTGTGATTTTATTCTGAAAATTTATGATAAATTTGATTTTAAATTGTTTAAAAATTAAGTGTATTTTTTAAAAATATTTGAACACTAACAATGTAATCATCATTGTATCTCTCAGCCTTTCCTCCAAAAAGAACAAGACAAAAAGGCCCAAAATACTCTGTAGTTAGCCTATTTTTCACTACTTTTGAACGGTTCTTCATTTTATATCAATGAATAATTCATAGCTTAAATTCGAGTCAATTATTCGAGTCAAACCAACCACCTTTCAGAAGGTTATTAAGTAGTTGAAAAATCGGCTGCTGACAAAAGAATACAATTTTAGTGAAGTTCTTTCTTTTTGACTCATCAGTGTTCTGAACGTTGAGTGGTAGAATTTGATGTAGCTTTTGCTAATCTATAGTAATTTTTATACTGTTATTGAATAATAATTCCATAGTTACCAATAATTGTCTTACTAAAAATTGATTTTGGTCCTTTTTTTTTTAAATGAAAACGAGATCTTATGACTAGAGTTGAGATGTTTGTAATGAAAAAACTTTCTTCAAAAATTAGAAAAGAAAAAAACGGTTGTTGTGTGTGCTCATTCTTCTTTTATATTCATTATTTAATATGTCGTCGTGGTGTTAACTTCTCCCTCTGAGGAAACATTATTCCCCATAATGTTGTAAATTGTTTTAAAAATGCATATTACAGTGTATATTTTTAAATTAAATATTCTAGAATAGTCACTCGGCAGAGTGTAAAACCTTCGCCTGAAAATCAAATTGAGTCATGTACCTCAATTTTTTCAAAAGTTATAGTCAATTATCCATTTTTAAATAACGTTTTGTGTTACCTTGACCTCTCAAAATTTAATGGCCTCTTACTTTGACAATCTATAATCTTTGTACCAAGTTTGATCAGAATCAATCATTAACTTTCGCCCTAATTCTGTTGAATAATAAACAAACAGAGGCAAAAACATAGCCTTTGTGGGCGGAGATAATTACAATATTTTCCCTGCACTAATGCTAATTAATTTTTTAATTAAAATTTCTTGCACCACTGCATAATTTGATCGAGTGGCCATTTTTTTCGGAAATATATCCTTTGTTTTCTTTTAACATTTATTTTCACAGTGATAATTTTTCACAAATTTATTCCTTCCTCTAGCCCACCCCCTGCAAAGTGGCCGGTTATAGCAGTAATTCATAGTCTCGCTTTCACCTTCCCCTCTTTTTCTTACGAAAGTTTCAACTATGAGATACAATTAATATAACGACATGTAAAAATAATATAATATTTACTTTTTTTTATGTTTTTGAAAACTTCAATTGTTTTATATTTTAATTAATTTTTGAAATTATTTTGTCTTATTAAATCCGATTTTGCAATGATAGTTTGCATAAGCTATCAAATTTCCATCCATCCCTTCCTTCTATTTTCTCTTAATACAAAAAATGTATTTGATGATTTAATTATAAAACTATGTACGTTAGAGCAAATATAATTAGTCTAAATGATCATTTCTTTGTGAGCCACGGGATTTTGGTAGTTATTTGACTAAAGATTTTAAAAATAATTTTTGTTTCGAAAAATCTATGATAAAAACTCTTAAATATCGTTTTCAAATTTGAATTAATTTATGGTAGAGGTCCTGTGAATACTTTAATGAGTCTAAAATGTAAAAAAAAAAAAAATAGCAAGATAATTATTTACTTTTAAAAATAAAGTTACTTTAAAATTTGGGAACTGTTGAGTGCTAATATTACATATTTAATCAAAAAGTGTTTTTAATGTATGTTTCTAAGACCCAACAAATCAAATGATCACTTAAAATACAAAACAATCAGTTTTGCTTATATGATCCTATGCCAATAGTCTGAATTAAGTGTTATAATATTAAAACCATGCAATTTCTTCCATGCATTACTGCTAATTTGTAATTGATATTTAAGAGTTTCAGTAAAAGATTTTTCGGAAAAAGTAAATATTTGATCAAGTGTCTAGAAAAAAACATCATAAAGAAAACCCGATGTTACAAAAAAAAGGATCTTCCTAATATGCATGAAGTGTAATAGGAATCCGTCTTAAAATATGAATATGTTTAGCAGTCAGAGGAAACGTATCTTGTACATATTTATCTTTATGAACATATATGTATGTGCATAGTTAATATATACGCGAACCGGTTCAAAAATTTCATAACTAACTTCATGAAGAATGAGCATTACAATAGTTTAGTTAACATTGTCAGTTTATTCAAGACGCATTTGAATACTTATTATAATAATATTAAAAAAAAATAGTTATTAAAGACGTATAATATAAAATGAAGGACATCAATGCTAATCTTCAAAATCTGCAAGATGATCATCTCTATCATTTGGGAATCCATTATACGAAGGAAGAATTGAAAGAAAAATTCGGAGATGTTAAGGTAAGACTCCTGCATTATTTTTATTACCACCTTCAAATATGTCATATTTTTTGTGTGAATTAGTTTGTTTGCATGGGAGGAACGGAGCATCGCATGGAATCTTTTGCAAAGTATTTGGTGAAAGAGCTCAACTACAAACTTCCAACAGGAGTTTGTCTTGAGAATATATCCCTTTCATCCCATAGGTGATTATTTATAATAATTCATTAGCCATATTTACATACATTTATTTTACTCAAAATAGATTTGCAATGTATAAAGTCGGCTCGGTCATCTCTGTGTCTCATGGCATGGGTGCTCCTTCACTAAGTATACTTTTGAACGAACTTATTAAACTCCTTCACTATGCTGAGGCAAAGGATCCTATATTTATACGTATTGGAACAAGTGGCGGCTTAGGACACGATCCTGGAACCTTGATTGTGACAAGACGACCAGTGAATCCGGATCTTTCATATGAATACAAGACTGTACGTAATTAGTTCTTTCACATCTAGGTCTATAAATATCCTTGTTTCCTTCAGCTAATACTCGGAAAGGAGCGTGAATTCCCAGCTGTACTTGATGAGAAAGTAGCGAAAGAACTGTGTGACTTGGGCGAACAAATTGGATTCAAAATTACATCTGGAGACACTGTCTGTTGTAATGACTTCTATGAAGGTCAGGGACGATTGGATGGACCTTTCTGTGACTATGGAGAAAGTGATAAAATGTCATATTTGGGCTGGCTTAAGAAGCATGGAGTCTCTAATATCGAAATGGAATCAGTGGCATTTGGTGCCATTACACATAGGGCTGGTATTCGTAGCGGGATTGTGTGTGTCGCATTTGTAAACCGATTAAATGGGGATCAGTTGACGAATAATAAAGAGGATTTGGAAGCATGGCAGTTAAGGCCTCAAAAGCTTGTAACTGCCTACATAAAAAAGACTTTGAGTCTAAATTAATTGCAATATACAGTAGTACCTTCACGCACGAGTATAATCTGTTCCGTAGCCGAACTCGTATATCAAATCAATCAAACAAAGAATACAACACAAGATAGATGAGACTCATAATTAAAGACAATACAAACAGGTTAACGGCCTGAACTTGTTAACTTTATTAGTATGTTTGGTCGGTGTATATCGAGACTCCACTTAAATTAATTGATAATTGTTTTTAATTATTTAATAATGTCGATTCAGTTTTGTATTATATTTCTATAAACTAATTTATTTTGAAAAATGAATATATGTTTTAACATCAATTTAAGAAACTTCCTTTATTGGAATTACATTAATGACGGTTTGAGGTGTTGGACTCACTCTAAGACGAGTCTCAATTTTATTAAGAGACAACATTCTAAGAAAATGGAAAAAATCCAACACAGCTACTCCCATAAGGAGCCCCACATAGCCCCCAATGTCTCCCACTAACTTGGTAAAAGTATATAAATATTGTTCCTCGGAGTAAACAATTCTGTCATCAAAGCTTAATGTTTGTGCCCATAGCCCATTGCCAGTGTAGTTCATTGTATTTGATACTCCAGTTTTGGAAACAAGAAAGATACAAGGTGCCTTACATAGTTGATTTTGTTTCTCCTGAATCTTTTCCCCTTCTATCAAGGCCTTTTGAATAAGATCTGAATCTCTACAAATATTTGAGTTATCTACTTTTATCCAAGGTGCTCGACACTGAAGTTTGTTCCGAATCAATCTTTTGAAATAACGAATGTAGCATAAATCAAATTTCTCCTGAGAGCAGGACATGCTTTGATCAAAAAAATTTCGAAAGGGATTCGTTTCCTTAGATTTGTCAATCAGTTTAAATTCTTCAAAGGTAATCTAAAGAAGCATATACATGATTACACTTTGTCAACGTATTTGACTTCATAACAACAAACCTGATTCTCCACTAGAGAATTAGGCTCCATGATAATGACAATATGGGTGTTGACATTCATAAACTGCCCTTCAGGATGAATAAATATCCGAGTAGGGATTTTGCTGGGGGAAAATGAAAAAATCAATTAATTAAATGTAAAATAAAAATAGCCTAACTCTCACAAAGACATATGAATGTTATTGATACCCAAAGCCCGAAGAGTACGACTCGGATAGATGGTGTAGCATTTACCGTATTCTTTATGCCGCTGTTCCATTAGAGACGGGTCCTTGTTCGAGGTATTAATAGAGGAAATTGAGAGTCCAGTGATGGGATGGGGTCTAAAAAGATCCATGGATATTTCTGAAAAGACATCATCTGGCTACAAAAAGAAATGATAATATATTATGCCGTTATATATGGGGAAAAGTAGTATTCACTCGTAATGTCAAATCCTCATAGAGTTCCTCGGGAGACTTGAAGGAGTTATTGCTCATCCAAGAGGCATCATAGTCCGCTTCAGAGCTAAATCCATTCTCTACCAAAACTTGCGCTCGATATTTCCTTTCTGAAGAGCAAACAGAGATTGCTGGGAAGGTGGACTCAATTTGAGAATGGATGGAGGTTTTCATGTATGTGGGAGCATCAATGAATTTTATTAGGCATTGTGATACTTGAATCATCATAAAAATGAAGAGTGTGAAAACAAAGGAATAGTATGCAACTGAAACAAGGGCATACATCCATTTGACAAAATCAATTTTTCTACGAAACTCCCACATCCGGAATCCAACTAAAAATCTCTTGTCGTCATTTAAAAAAGAACACTAATCATTTCTCCATCAAGTTCTTTATGTTTTTATTATAGAGAGAGAAATACATTAAATATAGATATATTTTGACAGGAATAGCTCATAAATACATATGTACTTGGATGAAATCTTATATTTATTTCAAATTTTATAATATTTCAATCTTTGAACCTTTGGCATCTGTACAATTATATATTGTAAAAAGTCAATATTTTAAATTGAAATATGTCAAAATTATTTAGAGTACATCATTCGTACTTAAACAAGTTTATATTGAAAAAAATAATATATATTATGAATGCATATGTTTGCTCATACATTCATTTATAAAATATATATAACTAATTTAATATTATTAGAGATAAAACTTTAGCTTTTTGTTGAGAATTTTTTATCATTTTTGTTGAGAATTTTTTATCATTTTTGTTAAAAAGAAATTAATGTTAGTGAAAAATATTGATTCATGATTTTTTTTTTTTTTTTTTTTTACTTTACAATGTCAAATAAAGTGTTTTCCAATAAGAGGTGTTATTTTGAATAGCCCACTATTTCAGTAGATGTCGCTTTTAAAGCTCTAATTTTTTATATTTGACAGATTTAAACTATGCCAGTAAAAAATTGAAACGGCACACGCTTCAACATTGCTTTGAAATTATTAAAATTCACTATAAAAATGGGGAAAACATGGTAGAGACGGTTCGTAAAACTAAAACATTTTTGGGTATTCGTGAAGCACCTTGTCGGACAGCAATACAGAAATTTGTTGAAAAATTCGAGCTGTTAGGACAGATTAGTGGTGTAAAGAGTAAAACCCGTACACGTTACTCAAGAACTATTGAGAATATTGCTGCTGTAGCCCAAAGCGCTGAATAAAACCCAGGTTTGTCCATTCCTTGTTGTTCATTGGAATTGGGTATTACACCGTATTGTGCATAGAGTCTTCAGGCTTATAAAGTTCAGTTAACAAAATAACTCAATCCGGCCAATCATCAACAACGTCGTGTCTTAGATGATCAATGGTTTTTATGGCCGTTATTTGATGGTGTTGATTTGGACAATGTTTACTTTCAACAAGATACACACAACACAAACAACAAAATCATTGTTCTTTTACGGGATTTTTTTTTTTCAGATTGTGTTATTTCTCGAAGAGGTGATCGAAATTGGCCACCAATATATTGTGATTTAATACCATGCGACTTCTTCCTATTAGGGACACGTGAAAGATAAGGTCTACACCAACATCCCATCGTCCATTCAATACCTTTAAGATGGAATTTGTGAAAGTATTGAGGGCATACTACAGCCACTTTGCGATTTGGTGATGGAAAATTTTAAAAAAAGTATACCTTTTTCTTTACATTGAATAAAACATCGGATCATTTATCTCAAAAAAATGCAATTTTCCTTTTGAATATCAAAATAACAGCTCTTATTAGAAAACCCTATATGATAATGGACAACTTTAATAATGTCTATAATAGGTAGCAAAAAATAATGAATTAATGTAATAAGGATTACAAAATAGTATGCACAAATAAACATATTTATTCTTCCATTATTATGTAAGCCTCTTATTATTTCTATTCGTAATTCGAGGCCACAGTTTTGCAGTTGATTGTATGTAAAAAGAGAGTGCACTGTACAGGGGAATAATAAAAAGGCTGGACCTATACATACGTACATTCAAAACCAGTTATCCATAAAATATGTCTTGCAAGTATGTAAAAATAAATGAAAAAAGAAAATCAAAGTGGTAACCCTGACAACTTGAACAATGTTTCGGGGGAGAGAAGCTTCGCTGTGATTAAGTTTTATTAGATTAGATAAAGCAACTAACACTCGTCCTAAAATTATCGGACTTAACAAAAAAATATTTCATACAAAATGAACTTTTTTTAAATTGTTATTATTGTACAATATTTGCTTTATGGAGCGGAATTTCTAATACACTTTTTAAGCCATTGCTTAGGTTGAAAAATATTTTTCTACGTCAAGAAGTAGTGTAAAATTAAAACACGAAATTGTTTTTGAGCCATTGTTTCAGAAATAACAAAAGTAACGTCACACTTAGCACAATAACTCACAAACTAACGAATAGATTGTCATGAAATGGAGAGCTGTCTTTTTGAAGGTTGGCACTAACTGAAAATAAGCTGACTTGAAAACAATAGCGCCAATTATGTGTGAAGCCCGGGACTTTTCAACCTATATGTTTTGAAGGGAAGGAAATAAATACAAGTTCCACTTCGTATCTAGCATGTGCATAGGCAGGAATTACTCCGATGTCTATCCTCAATTCCATTCCTTGTCCAACAAGGACTGGGACTTATAACTCCGAAGGTTGTAAAGCCTATTTATGCCAACAAAAGCTGTCTACAAGGACAATAATAGAGATTACTTAGAAGAAAATTTGCCATGATTTTTTACTTGAAATCGAACAGCAAGGAGCTACGATTCATTCAAAATTTCTCAAAGTTTATACAAACAGTTCAAAAAACACTTTCTCTCACATTCCGTTTCCTTAGATTTGTTTACAAATATTAAATATGTAGGCAATCTGTATCAAACCCACTTTTCTTTCAAAATCATAGATAGCAATTATCCTCAAGCTTCCAAAAACATCCTTCAATGGCAGTAAATCGTCCTTACAATGTATTGCTTGATCAAATGCGTCTTGGATCGAATGTGGGATATCCTCTGCTCTTTTATTGTTCATAAATATCTTCTGGGAGTCGCTTATAATGTACGAAAAATTCCCATGATTAGTCGTTTGTTGAAGACTCCGATGAGAATTTTGTATGAAGGATATAGTTATGTTATCGGTCTATACAGACTATGTAGTTATATGCAATCAATTTTTATCTTTTTTTCGGTATTCAAGTCAGTATTCTTTCACTTATAAGTCCTGGCAAAAACCCTTTTTCAAGATTTTACGATCCAGCACTTCCAGTATATGTGCTTGTTTCGAAACAAATCTATGATGTCTTAAGGTAATTAGCTATCACCACATAACCTCCACTTAAAACAAAAGCAATAGGTATTGACGAAACTACTCTCAATACACCTGCACAGGTTTTTATTAATATTCGACAACTCTTTTACCTATTGTTGACGGGTCTCTCAAAACGGTGTAAGGATCGTTTTCTACTTTTAAATCAATTTAAAATCTCCATGCGTTGATAGATTAGCTTCTTCAATACCCCTCTTGATTGTATCGTCGTTGGTAAGATATCTAATTAGAGATTTGGAGATAGATAAATGATGGAGTTATACCCAGAGCTTTATTTAAATCTAAATTTTTCGAGTCCCAGTCAAGGGTATGAGTCCTCCTCATTCCAAGTCTTTATTGTAACAAGTACCAGTCCTGTTCGAGTCGAGTACAAGGAAAAATTACCTACGTTCAGACTCTAGAACTAAAGTTCTGGTTTGTTCCTCATGAACTGCGAATGCATCGTCGTATTGTGGATGTAAGAATATCCCTTGTTTGCAACTTATATTATTCAAGGTAGGAAAATTGGTAAAATCTTCGCTTAACATTTGTATGGTCTCAAATAGAAATGATTGAACATACGACATAAGAATGATACAAAATCTTACTGACAAGATATATTTTGAAAAGTTATTTCATCATTCCATTAATATTATGATTGATTTTTTTTTTTGTCAACCAGTAATATGTGTATTCTTGAAATCCTATATAAATAGGGGTTCTAAGGCCCTTCCCACATGACATTTTACTCTTAGTATGGCAATTATCCGTACCATTTAAAATTAAAGTACCTATTTAAATATCTATTGATGTGGAATAGGCTCTCAGTAGAGCGCAAACCTCCACCTTTGCTCATTTGTCCTAAATGATTTATTAGGACAACTAATAAATTTCTGAGTGTTTTTCGCTACATATCTCACAATTAATTTATTGCATCAAAAAAAAAAATGGAAGGTTTTAGTATACCTAAAGGTTAAGTTTACACTACAAAAAAGTATATTTACAGTTTGGTGTTTGGTGAAGCCAGTTGTGTGTTACAGTGTTTCAAAATACAAGTGACAAAAGAGAGAATTCGATACATTCTTCAGTATCACTACGACCAAAGTGAAAAGGGGAGAGCAGGCAGCCAAACATATTTGAACTGTTTATGATCCCCTTACAGTATTGAACGCAGCAGCAAAGTGGTGATTCCAACGATTCCGTTCTGTTAATATGGACGTTTGAGATGAGATACGCTCTGGTAGGTCAATCATCGAAAATATCGATAAAATAATGGAAATTGTCGAGTTGGATATGCATGAATGCACATATTTCATCGCCCAGGAACTGAAGATAAGGCAAAAAAAAAAAATCCAGCCTTTTGCATAAGACTAGTCTTAAAAAGAAGCTCGATGTTTTGGTGCCATACGAATTGACGGAAAATTATCTTTTAGATCCATTTATTGTTTGCAACTCTTTGCTGAAACGTAAAGGAAAATGACGATGAAAAATGGGTCCTATACGAGAACAGTAGCCGAAAAAGATTTTTGTTGAAGCACAATAAAGCGGCTCAAACGATTGCTAAGCTCGGATTAACCACCAAGAATGTTATGCTTTGTGTTTGGTAGTATTGGAAAGGAATCATCCACAATGAGCTGCTCTCATCGGGCAAAAACACACAATTTAGATTTAAATCTAAATTATTTGATTCTAGGGTCGCCTCTAAGTCTAATTTTATAGAAATAAGCTACCCTTAATCTTATTTTATACCCTTTAAGCATTTTTAAATTAATTATCTTAAATTAATCCTAAAAACGAAAAACTAATATATACTGATATATATATATATATATTCAAAATTCATATATAGAGCAAACACCAAATAATGACCGAAAAAGCAACATAATATGAATTAAACAAAGATGTAGTGTATTTTCCATAGCGATAAAATAAATAGAGTGATGATGTGAAGAAGTAGTAAACGTCGTCAAAAAAAAAAAAAAAAATAGTTCACAAAAAATTTCGAATTGTAATAGCTTTGTATGTTAAAAAAATATGTAGAAGGCGCTTCAAATACCTTTATTTTTTGAATGTTTATTGTAGTAATTATAATATATTACCATAATTATATTAATTTAGAGATATCACTAGGTAAATAAAGTATTTTTGAAAATATTATTTTATGAAGTATATTAATATTTCATTCCATTTTTTGAAATTTAAATATTAATTATTTTATTTTGTTTTCAAAATATTAAATATAGATTTGGGAGATTATTTTGACTCTAATTCAATTTAAGAATTAATTTATTATTGATTATATATATATCTTATTTAAATAAAATATGTACATGTAGTAATGATGTGGAGGTTGATGTGATGTAATGACATTGTGCCTTTAATTTGAAAAAAAAAGGTTGAAACTTATAGCAGGGGATATTATGCTTTCGAATGTTTTTCTGCTGTCGCGGCGTCAAAGAATTTATCTGTACTAACTAATACTGGGCAAAAAGATAGAAAAATACAGAAAAAACGCTACCATATATATTTTTTTTCTTCACATCATTTTTCCCATTTGACAGAAGAGGTTGAAAGAGGATAAAAAAGCTAGCCGTTAACAATGTTATATATAAATATCATAAGAACAAAAAGCAACTTTAAATATGATTTAAATTGAAATGAATAAACAAATATATAAGGTAGCGTTGACAAATTCGCTGAAATGAAATGTTCCGCATAATTACAAAAAATATTTAAGAAGATATGCAATGCTTATTGCTAGTAGGATCGATGTCTGGATCAATGTTATTAAAACAAGGTTAGGGAACAAGATAATTGCTGCCCAACACAGCTGACCTATTAAGTAACTTTTTTACTTTTTATTTGTATAAATGTAATACATATTAATTAAAAAATGCAGTTTAAAAGTTGTCAAAGAATTGGTTGCTGGACATTAAACGAATTTAACTATATCCAACCTCATAAAGAATGATTTTATTAAATGTAATACATTATTAGAATATAACCCATTATTAATTACTCCTATTAAATCCATAATTTAATATAATACATTATTATATTTTTTTATATTATTGATACGTGATATTATATAACTTTACAGATACGTCATTGAGACTCTTCCATGTTAAAATTTATATTATACTGATAGTATATTATGTTGGTAAATTATGAAGAGGAGTTGTCACCAATTCTAAATTCTTCATTTACTTCAACAATCAAGAGTTATCATTTGTATTCCGATAGATGATGTCAATGTTCTAGCCTTTTACATTCTTTGGTTTCATTTATCAATCATTATTATTAATTAATACACTACTGTATCTTCTAAACATCTTTACATTACCCTTCGATTTGGTTCGACTTATTAATAAGCAAAGAAGTGAATAGCTTAGATTTCTGTTATTTTTTGTTTTATATTGAGCAGAATAATTCTTAATATATACTAAATTTCTTAATATCGCGGGTAAAGCTGAGAAAACCTACTTTAGTATGCTTTAATCTTAAAAATTTAATACTTTTAATTTTATACTCTAATTTATTAATTATAGTCTCTAAAAAAATTGGCCAGTCCTAATAATATTTTTAGAAATACGCATGAAATATGTAATGTGGAACTTTATTTAAAGGAACTCACAGACTTTCATTAATTATTTTATTTTAATTATTCAATAATAATTTAAACTAAATTTAAAATTTAATCAAAATTATTAGCTTTTTTTAAGGCATTTTGTAAAGTTATTATATAAGGTATATTCTTTAATTTTAGCTAGGTTAAAATACTTTATTTTTTATTTTTAAAAATTAGCTTCTAAATAAAAAACTTTTTTTAGTAATTTTTTGACATATTTTGTAGGAATTTTATTAAAAACATTTCAAATGCTGGAATAATTTTTATCAATTTTTTTATTCTTTATTTGTATTTATATCATTATTTTATATCTAAATATAGCTCGGAATCTTAGTTATGATTTAAAAAATAGACTTGAAAGGTCAAACCTATGTTTTTTTGTATTGCACTTCAACAGCAATAATAAATGTGAATTTGAATCTGTGGGGATTTAAAAGCCTTCGTGCTGGATATATTCGGAAGGGAATGCAGAACAATGTTATTATAATAAGGTTAGTTACTGGACCGAGAATTGGCAATCTCAGTAAGTGATATTTTCTCTTTTGTTGTCGTTTGTACTCACTTTTGATATTTCTTTGAAATCATTACATGGAAATGATTAGTGAGGTAATGCCAACGTCTTATTATAAAGTTGTATTTTGTCTCTACAAAAATCCTATTCATAATTCTAACTTTTGACACACTACAAAATATTTATAGCATGGTGCTATGGACCACGTACCCTCCTCTGCTGTACTGCTGGGTTTGACCTGATGTGTCCATATAACCTTGCTTTTACGATTATCATTAACCAATCTAGATCAGGGGCGTCTGCAGGGGGGGAGCCTTTAACTGAAAAATTTAATATTTGAATTTTTTTTGAATAGCTGTGGATTTGTGAAATTTTTTGTATAAAGCTGTTGATTTTGGACATTTTTTTCAAAAAAATTAATGTTTGAAATTGTTATTTTTTACTTTTTTGGAAAAAAACAAAAACCAAGTCTCTCCCAAAAACTAATCCTACAAACGTCCCTGCAGATGTAAGTTAATCCAAAATGGCCCAATATCTATTAAACTTAGGCTCCAAATATAAAAAATTCTCTAAGATCTCTTTATCAGTGAGTCAAAGAATGGAACTGATCTCCCCTTTGGCAACAATCTTACTAATTATAATTTATACTCAGCCAACAAAATCTACAATGTATCTACACAATTCCCTATCTAGTTTCTTTGGAACTCTTTGTAATCCATATCTATGTTCTTCTATTTTCTTTAATTGCCCATGGATTAATTCATTAATTATCTATGATTTTACATATAATGAAACTCCTTGACCTCATAAATAAAAATTAGTTTATAAAAGGAGATTTGTCAAATTGAAATCAAATGGCACCTATGTCTCTATAATAATAAGGCTAAGATGTCATTTGGATATTATATATTAATAGACGACTCATTAACATCTTGACATTTTTAACAGTGTCTTTGATTTCACAATTGAGAAGGGCTTGATTCAATATTCGTGCAAATTTATAAGGATCTTTTTAAAAATGTAATACTACATAATCAGAGATTAGACCATGGCCAAATGAAAGTATAACAATCAAAGAAATCCTCCAGAAACCTAAACTCTAAAAATAAAAATTTGTCCAATATAAAGATATTAGTCTTTGGAGAAAATAACTTACACATGCTATTATAATATTATACTAATAGATTTATTATGTGTAACTCTGGTTAGATCCAATAAATATAATTCATTAATAATTTTTTTACACTAATTTAATTAGTGAGTTTCGATGTAACTGATACTACAAGTATTATATTTATTTATCATTATTTTTCCACGAAAACTATTCTATAAGTATTAAAAACAATCTTGAAATAATTTCTAAACATAACATTATTAAAATATTGTTTTCTTGATTCTAAGCGAATAGTATTAGGATTTTTTTTTAAATAATAGGTAACTCAGAATTTTACAATAATAAAATTAATATTTAATTAATCGAAACAAAAGTGTGGTATATATTGAAAACAATTAATAAATAAAATATGTATATACACTTAACATTAAGTAATATGTCTATAACTACCCTTGATATTATGTATATATAAATGTTAATAGTAACTACTAATAAGAAAATGAATAGTACGTAGTTCTTGTAAAATACACACGCTCGTTTTTAGTGTAAAAGACACACAAGCAAAGCTTTTTTATTTTTATTAGGGGACGATTCATGTATATAGATATAACAATATAAATATAACATATTTATAACTCTTACATCATCTAAAGATAATATTGTAGTGTAATAGATATAAGATAAGGAATCGGTATCAGAATCATTCCTAAAGATGGCATCTGATTCCGAATCGGCTGAAAATTTGGTATCGGTACATCTCTAATAAAAACTTATTTGAGCAAAATATAAAACAAAAACAAAAAAGTGGAAAAACGAGTACACTTAGACTAATACAGCTAAACAGCCAGGTCAAATAACAAGATACATACCATAGCTAGAGATAAAATACATAGTGTGATGATACTGAGCAATATCTAGGGAAATTCTTTGACGTCGCGACAGTAATTGAGTATTTCCCGCCATAAGGCTTCAACAACTTTATAGTATTAGTATAGTCGTTCTAAAAAATATATGTTTTAATAATTATGGTTGGGCTTTCAATGCATTAGTTATCATTTCTTTCATTCCTCTCTTGAATCAAACCCTATATTCAAACTAAACAAATCTATTTGACATTTTTATGTAGACATAAAATTATATCATTTGGCAAGACATGAAAGTAAAAGGATTCAAGTGACCAAATGTCGGAGAATTCTCACGAATCGTAGTCAATTTAACAAAAAATAATTATAAGTTTTTGAATTGAATTATAGTTCAAATGATATCCCAAATCCGTCATTAATATTTTAAAAGGCAAGATAAAATTATGTTTACATTTAAAAGTGGAGTAAAATATCAATATACCTCATAAATAATAATTCCGTTCAAAAATATTTAATTAACCTATTAAAATCTAAAAAGCTCATATAATTATGGTAATATATTATTACTATTACAATATACATTTAGAAAAAAAAATAGACATTATTAACTTTGGGTTTTACATAATTATTTTACTATTTTCTTCTAATACATTTATAATTTTTTAAATTAATAATAAAAGAAATATTTGAATAGAAAATTAAATTTTATCATTAAATCATTTTGTTAAGCAGTAATTATATTTCTATTATTTTACACTATTTAAAAACAACAAACCGTTTTTTAAACGCTTGATAAAATCTTTTTAAATTAAGTTTGTTAAATAATACTTAAAACAATAATTTCATAAACTAAACAATGGGTAAAATGGAGTTACGCCTATAAAAAACAATATATTTTCTGGCATATATATGCCATAAATAATTGCATTGTTATTTTTTAGTTTTTAAATGCATTTTTGGTTTATCTTATATTCAAAAAATATACAAAATACCGTGATTTGTAGATTTCGTAATTTAAAATAAAATAATAAAAGATACTCGCTTATATTGTGCATTCTTCGCAAAAAAGATTATTCCTAACTTTAACTGATAAAATTTTATATTTAAACTTTACTTTTGGTAATTTTTTTTATAACTGTCTTGTGGAAAAATGTTAAGGGTAATATCTGTAATATTATTATTAAACTCTAATGCATTAATTACTGGAGTGCTTACATCCTATTAGTCAATATTCCCTTACGAACATAGAGAAATTTTTATGCCATCTGCTGCTAGATATACCACCCTTTCCTTGAATATACCTTATGCTGATGACATGTCCTGGATTCCAGTGGCAAAATACGTGAAATTCTATTCATCGGTATCACTCTAACATGACAAGCTTTTAAAATCAATACTCAGAAGTTTAAGAATTTCTAACCCAGTCTCTTGTTTGATAGTATTTATTTTGGTTTCATTATTTTTATATAGTAACAACTATGAAAGTGTTTTATAAATTATATTTTTTATTATTATTATTGATTGAATTAAATTATTCTCTAAAAAATATGATTTTTTGAGTTTTTTAGCAAGCAAAAACTGTTACGAGTGAGTAACGAGTATTCAAGTTAATACTGAGTATAACTTGCAATTCCTCGATTGTTTTTTTGAGAAACACGAAAATACTCATGTAGCAAAATTCAGCTAGCGGCACATCACAAATAAATATATTGGGCTGTCCTACGTTTCAGAGAAGATTCTTTTTGGGGTGCTCTTTATAATGATAATTCTTTTATATTTTATTTTGAACAAAAACATAATTCCTCAAATTTTAAGACGGATTGTCACATTTATCGTGCACGTACACGTTTAAGAGTATATATATATAGATATACATAAATGACATTTTTGCGATAAAAACTCTTCTTGTGATATATATATAATTAGATGTCTACGTGCACGACATATGTGGTAACCCGCCTTTAGAAGTATTTGGTCCAAATATCGGACCTAAACGAAATAGGATTGGGATTAACGTTACATTTTTACTGACTACTAATACCGATACAATAAATAACCCTATTTTATTACTAATGAAACATAATGATAAGTTATTAATAGAAGTATTGTTATAACAACATTGGATACGTCGTTACTTTTATTTTTTCACACAACCTCCCTCCGAAAAAAAGAAGGAAAGGGTACAAAAATCAGTTGGTAATTAGCCAATTCTTCCAACTATAGAATTATTATTTAATAATACTTGCCAATTGTTCAGAGCTTCATAATAACTAATTCGTATCTAACCAATCAACGTCAAGAACACGGATTAGAGAAAAAAAAGAGGAAACTTCGGCAACCAACTCCCACTAGTCAATCAATAAATGTATTATTTCAACATTGTAAATCAAACATAAGCATTTACATATTTCCCCGTATTGAATGAAATTCCCAAAAAAATTCTTATTAGATATTTATAATAATATCTAGTATGTACAAACTCATTTAAAATTGATAATTAAATTAATAGTATAAAGTAATCTACTAATACTATTTATTTTGATAACAAGCTTATTATTAATTACAAAGGGAAAAATTTAGGAGAGGGGGAATTTTGTTCAAATCAATTGAAGACAATAATCGAATTTATCTATAAGCCAGAATCCAAAACTGATTTCAGTTATACTCTCAGTCACCTGAATTTTGTAATATCTGGCATATTATTGTTCAGAGTAATTTTTTACCCTTAAAACAATCACCAAATTAAAATTAAGATTCGTATAACTTAATTGAAAGTGTATTTTATAATCATAAAGTGTTTTTATTGATTCTATATCTTATTTTAAACTCGATACATTTCCATTTTTATGCTAAAAATTATGAAAAAGGACATTTTTCCTTAGACCCTTATAACTTATTCATAGTGATGAGAAAAATCATAGCTTATATAGAAAAATATTTAATGTATAATTTAAAAAATATATAAATCTCCAATCAATTCATGATGAGTAGATAATTTAATGATTTTAGAATGGGATCATTTAAAACGTACAAAATGGAACAAAAATCCAAGGAGAGACATATTTTTTAAATAAATCTTTTTATAAATTGTATATTTAAAATTTTCCTCTAATATAAGCTATGATATTCCTCATCACTATATCATATTATGAAATGACGAAATACCAAAAATATGTTGGATAATCTGGTTCTGATAATCTGAATATCTGAATAATTTGACATAAAATATGTCCTTACATCTAGATTGAACCAAAACTGCTTAAAAAATCTGATGAGTGTGGACTGTATCAATAGACTAAGATTAGTCATTCTTGGTCAGGCCAACAAAATCAATTTTGAAATCTTCACTTGTTGAAATGGAAACTAATTAGTCAAATAATTTTGTTAGTTTTCTCGTTAATGATCTGGAACCCGAGACGAACGAGTCAAAGAGTGATTAGGAGAAATATGCTGATACTTCTTTATTTGTAAATACGTTAGTTTTGCAACCATATTTTGAATATGAAGTATCAACATTTTCTTCTTCTTCTGCCCTGGACAGCGGAATTCAATGTCTCGGGTACATTGCCGGATATTTTTCCAAAAAATTTACATTTAAATATCCTAAATTTGCATGCAGGACATCGGAATACTAAAGTAAAGATTCTGACTATACTCCATCAATATCAACTTTGTCAAGAGGAGGCCTAACCAAGCCAACAGAGTCCTTTAAAAAAAATTAAATAGTTTAAGACGATCTTTGACACCTTTCATTGTCTGAAAAAATTAGGCAAGCCTCAAGTTATTCAATCTTTGATATCTTTACTTCAAACATCTTCTCCCCACTTGCCTCATGAGGTCTTTAAAAAGTATGGTCGACTATCGTCATTCATAACAATGAAGGAGTTAAATATTCAAATAGATCTTTAAAAAATACAGAAATCAAAAAGTTGTCACATAATTTATAGTGTTTGGAAGTTGTTTATTTTTCTATTAAAAATAATATTAAACCTTCTGAAAAAGATTTTCTTTGGCATTCTTTAGCACTTAATCCTGTACAACTTGAGGGCCACTGTGTATTTCGAATATTATAAGGGTTCTTTGATGATCAAGGAAGCGGTAGTGGAAGAATTTAACATTCCTCAGAGACAAGTAGCCCACAACCCTTGGGTGAATGTGTCTTCTAACATAATAGAAGGGGTTCTTTGTGCTTATAAATGCGGCTAAATAGCAGTTTTAACTGCCTTGAGGACCAGTCCTCACCTGTACAACGTGAGAGCCAGGATGTATTTCGGGATTTTAGGAGGGCTTCTTGATGCTCAAGCAAGCGATAGCAGAGAAATTTGACCTGCACAACCCGTGGGCCAGAATGTATTATGGTATATTAGAAGGGTTCCTTGGCCCTTAGAAATTCAGCAATGGTAGAGTTCTGACTGTATTTTGGCCAATTACTTCACCTGTACTACCTGAGAGTGGAGCTTTATTTGGGATATTCGGAGGTTTCCTTGATGCTCAAGCAAGTAGCTGAGAGTTTGCGAGTTCGGCGTCAGACCTAGAATGAAGAAATTACTTCCACTTTACGTGAAAGAAAAGTGCCTAAATAATGTTTATATTTTAGTATACTCATACACATAAAACTAACAAGAGAATAATGCTTAAAATTTTAAGGTCTTCATTTTTTGTTTATGTTAAGCAGAAGAATTCTTAAATCATTTTTAATTTCTTAATGTCCCGGGCAACGCTGGGCAAATCTACTCTAGTTATTATTATAATAAGAATGTTAATAGCTAATTTTTAATAAGGATATATATTCTATAAAGACACTCATCAACAATGAGACAATTGAAATAAAATGTAACGATCTGCACACACCTAATTCAGAGATTTTGGTAAAAAAAATAAAATTATTTTACCCCTTTTTCACAATGGTCAGTCGCAATTTCATATGACTATGACGTCATAAGTCGTACCGGGGGGGGAGGGGGGGGGGCAAACTCCCTTGACACACCTGTACACTTCTGAAAAACATACTTATTTGTTATATAACTTGATATTAATGAAATATTGCAGGCGTGTGTCTATAGAATAGAACGTGTATATGGGGTGCACTGTACATAGTACTACCTGATGTAAATGATATACAAAATTTTAAAATTAGGAATAATAATATATTCGTATTAATGAAATATTGTAGACGTGTGGGTATAACAGGATTTTATTATTGGTCTCTTATGTATTTATTCATGATTTATGTGCGTATATGTTAAGATTTGAGTTGAATGTTATGCTGGTATGCTTAAAAATATTTCTTTTTAGTGAGCGATCCTTTGGACAACCAGCATATTAATTTTTCTTTGTGCAAACTTTTATTATCATTTTCTTAATCAAAAGGTCTTTATTTATAAATATTTAGATGTACAAAAATAGAAATAAACACATAAAAGGAAATTTGCGTTTGTATAAAAAACATCATTTAATATAAGAGTTAAAAATTAATGTCCTTCTAAAAGCCCTAAAAACTCACAACAATTAAATAATCCAACTAAAGTACAAAGTTTCACATAAACATGATCCAATACTATTAGCCTATTAACTTATTAAAAAAAACAGCAAAACAACTCAAATGAATAAAATAGTAAAAGAAAATGCCAACTTAATTCGTATTTTCTTTCCTATACTTCTTATATCGCTGAATAATTATCCTTAGAGTACATCCATACCCAAGGGATATCGCTGGAAAATATTTGATTAATTCGGTGTCATAATTCTACATGAGTCTTGCAATTTAGGAAATCTCAGTGATAAAGCAGTGTATCTAGCTACAGCCAATATTAAGATAGTCCTTAAATTTCTTCAGTCAATCACCCTATCGTCTTTGAGTTGTTGAACAATAAAAGCTTTACCATTACTGACAACCCCCCTAATTCATTTTTCCTCATCTGAATTCTGCTTCCTATAAGTAGGAATACCAAAGAATACAAATGCTTCCCAATATACTGGCTATAAATCTAAAATATACTTGGAATTAAGTAATACAAAATCCTTTATATTTTTCAAAAGTGGACAGGAAAAGAAGCGGTTTTGATATCGTTATAAATTCTTCCAGTTTTTCCAATATATAGAAAAACTGATCAACTTAGTCGATATCTGAAACTGTGAGGTGAACTTCCGACCGTCATTGATACCTTTCAGAGAATGCATAATCCTCCTCCCCCATATATGTATTCCTTAATGATAGGATTCTTCAACACTTCATAATTAAATTATAGATACCAGGGAGTAAGTGGAAGATGCCATCATTAAATGTAAGAACGTCATCGTTGCGCGTCTTATCATTCAGGAATATATAAGGAGATTTTTAAAGAATGACTTTTTGTTTCCATTTAGGCGGATGACATCTATTGTACTATTGGAGAAAATTCAGGTAATTTACTCCATATAATTTTTTGTGCAGATGCCCAGTCCATGGAGTGCAATACCACTGGATCAATAGAATATTCTGTACCAAACATCAACATCTTATAGACGGATGACTCACTGATGAATCTCCTACATTCCAAATAAGTTTTGGATGTGATGTCTGTAAAAATCTTTATATAAATTTTTGGTAAAATATTTGACAGTAGTACTAATCCTCCTCCTAGTTGAGACCGAGGTCTCTTAAGCTCTTCTGATAAAAGAATCATATTTTACATGAGTTAACACCGCTCCAATATTGATAGCATCTTTTAGCTCTACAATAATCATATTCTTATATGCTAGACAAATACAAATTCCCAACATATTTCTCTGCTCCAGCTTGAAGATTTCAAATACAGCATTTTCTACATCTTTATTAATAGGTCTATTAGGAAATTGACCATCGTCTAAACATATAAGATCTATAATAAGACTATTTCTATTAGCTTTCGCACCCAATTTCTTTTTCAATGCATGTAAATAATTCGAGTTAGACGTTCCATTTCTATTAGACGAAACACCTAAAGGACTCTAGGCCTAGAGTGGACACTCTAGGCAAGGAAGGTAGGAGTTAGTAGATCTCATTTATGATTGGCTTAAAATTAGAAGCTGCTACATGTTCCTTCAGACCAGTTTTAACAGGCCGTATTACCCCTAGTGAAAAGATAAGACTAAGGTCGACTACATCACAACAATGACACGATATTATAGGTCGTTATTAGGAACATAGTTTTAGATTGAATTGTTTGTTTTTCCCTTGCCAACTCTTTGCCTAGAGTCCCTTAAAAACACCCATCTTAAAAAGGAAAATATAGTAATATCCTTAGCAGGAACTACCAAACCTCCAATGAGGGATGTCAATCATTAGGATAGAGCGCCCAATGGGGGACTTCTAAAGATGCGAAAACGCAAAAACGAAGTTGTCCGACTCTCCTTCAACAATTGAGACACAATACAGTAAGTATTTTCATTCTCTCATTCTTTAGGAGGGAACACATCATATGAATTCATATCAGTATTATTGTATTGAGTAGCTACGTGAGAAGGGGCTCAATAAAAACGGAGAGTAACCCTGAGGATTATCTTCTCCCGGGGGGTTATCTTCTATATTATAAAAAAAGATGGTATTTGATACGGTGCTAATTACTCCGGTCAGTGCCGGGTACTACCACTAGTACTAAATAAATAAAAGAATGAACAATTTAAGGAAAATTCTAGCAATTATTTTAATTTTTCTCTTCCAGTATCAAAAACTGCGATTTGCTTGATTAGACTTATTGGCCCCTCCACTTTTTAAAACGGTATGCTGAGCCAAAAATGCTGATAGAAAAATAATTAACACCTTAAACAGAAAAATAATTAATACCTTAAACTATATAACTTATAGCAAAACAATGTAAAATTGACTAATTTATTTCAAAAATATTGATCCTCCAATTAATAGTTTTACCCCACCAAATTAGCTTTTATCCAATATTTCGAATAAAAGTTGACAAAAATTATTGTTTTTTTTTCACAATAATCTGCATTTTGTTATACAGTTTTAATATAAATTTCTTGGCTGTATTTGTACTTTATTTAGTTCTTCAAATGTTACTTTCATTTATCACATCAAAAAACCTGGCTTCTTTGTCCGAGGTTTTATGCATAGTTATATACGTTTATATACCTTGAATGACAATATTAAGTAGAAATCTATAACAATCACCTTAAAAACCTGCTCTAAGGAAACAATGTCCATGAAGTTTCCCAGCAATAAAAATATATTTGTTTCTTTTGTAATATAACATATTTCATCGGAAAATAAGAACAAAACATAGTTATATCCACTCAACGTAATGGTAATCCAACTACAACTAGAATGAACATAAAGTGGGTCTAAAAACTTCTTCCTAATTTCAAATTGAATTATGTATCTCATTTTTTTTTAAATTAAGGTCGATTATCCATATTTTTTACGTTTTGTGTTTACTTGACCTTTGACTTTGACCTCTCAAAATTAAATGGTCTATTAATTTTACCATCTTTGTAAGAAGTTTGATCAAAATCGATTGTAATTTTTTCTGTAATCTAGACGACTAACAAATTCAAATGAGCAATCAGTACCTTCCCCTAAAATGAAATTGAGTTATTTATCTCAATTTGTTCAAAAGTCCTTATTTTCTTTATTTTTTTTACTATTACACGCCTTAAGGGTACGTAGTCGGGATCCCTTCCCCCTAAAGCCACAGAAACCACAATTAAATACTGCAACCCGTGTAACATATACACCTAAGACTGGGATATATTTTCATTAGCTAAAATCACATCTTTTACAACAAACATTTATAAGACCAAAACAAGGCGCTAAAACTGTCTATAAAAATAGCAACACCGATTTAAAAAACGTCATTAAAATAGCCAGTCTTCTTAATGGTTTCAATATAGTTTAAAATTTCTTTTTTTACTAGGCCGAGTCTTCCATATTTCCCTCCTTATATGTACTCTTCAGGGCATTACACTCTACCCATAAATGAATTGGAGTCTCAGTTGTGTCTTCACACAATCTGCATGATACATCTTCCACTATTCCCGTTACCTCTAGATGCTTTCTTAAGGGAATATGCCCTGCAATGAAGCCAATTATAATGTTTATAGATGCTTTTCTGTTTTAAAAAATTTCCATTCCGATGTAGGCATCTAAAAGAATTTTGCTTGACGTTGTGTCTTCTATCAATTCCAGTTTCGATGTTTTCCTTATGTACTTATTTATCTTGGACAAAACTACAATTTTGGGCACTTCCACTTCCAATTCTTCTTGAATAGTTCCGCCATTCTTGGCAAGCGCATCTGCATATTAATTTCTTGTATACTCCCAATGACCTTTTATCCATGTTATTTTCACATTCCTTTTCAAACACTTTATTTCTTCTATCGCCCTAACTTGTAGACCTGTGAAGAAGCTTTCATTTTTAGCTATAGAACTAATAGCAGCTGAACTGTCCAGGAAAATGTTGATAGGCATGTGTACGAACTTTTCCATACTGCTGAGAGCGCGTAAAGTCTTTAAAATACCATCCAGTTCAGCTTGACAAACAGTATTGTACTATTTTAAGTTGACATAGCCGTCCATGACACAGGTATCTTCATAAGTTATACACCAGCCATATTCAACTTTGTCAACGATTTTTGAACCATCTATATAAACGTTGATAAATTTTGTTCTAAAGTTATGATCGATTATGCTTTTTTAAATAATGTTTTGTGTTACCTTGACCTCTCAAAATTTAAAGACCTCAAACTGCAACTATATATAATCGTCGTACCATGTTAGATCAAAATTGATCCATAACTTATGCCGTATTCTTGTTGACTAACAAACAAATACGGGCAAAAAGATAACTTTGTAACAATAGACAAATAAAATAACTAACAAACATTGGAGGTAATAAAAATCATAATAGCGGCGGCATCTGAATGTATCTGCAAGTGGGGGCCAAATTATCAAATGGTGGTGTCATGAGATGCTTTCGTATGACATTTTTTTTTTTTTTTTTTTTGGGAGGTGGCAGTTCTGTGACTAGATTTTTTTGTGTGTGGCGGAATTTTCTTTTTTTGACAATTTCAGAAAGCGTTTTTTTTACAAATGGCAAACTTGACAAATAACTTTTTTTAAAGACTTTTGCATTTAAATTTTTTAAGATAAAACGATAATTTTATATGACGATAAAAATAAAACATTCGCAATGGCCTCTATGGTTTTTGGCGCCACTGAATTATATAGTTGTTTTGTCTACTTTTTGCTTATCCGTATCTTGAACGCTGATTTGTTAAGCTTAAATTGAATTTTGTATTGCTGTGATTTGTGGACATCACTTAGACTTGTTTCCAAAATAATAAAAGTAATAATGGTATTGTTATATTTTCCTATGTTTTCCTTTGTTTCTGATTGTCAAGAGTAGGAATATTGTTTTTGATTTTTAGCTTAGAACTTTTTGATAATGTGCCTCAATGCATTAAATAACTCAAACTCGACATAACTGAATAATGATAACCTTTATCCAAAACTAGCATTCCTAAGAAATAAATAGGATATTTCTATTTTTTCTTGATTTTTGTGAGTTAACTTACAACCTGTTATTTTGGGAAGACGGGTGCATGAAAACCATGATTCAACATATTATTCCTTGTTCCGACTTAAAATGGAGTCTTGTAATACTTTAGTTCTAATGCCTCTAAAATATAATATTTAATTTTACTAAAATGAGTTTTAATGATGAAATGTAAATTTTAAGATAATGATGAAATGTAAATTGTTTGTTCCAAATAATGATGAAATGTATTTTAAGATCAAAAATGTGACAACCGTTGTTCATGGTATTGTTTGTTCCAGGCAATTAGACAGCTTGGTATAAATACTGGTATTTTAATGTCTAATAATTATGACATGGATGTCTATTGACATCATTTCCCCCCCGTTTGTCTCCACTTGCGTCATACATCCTTCTTCATAATATATACTTTATACACTTATAGCTTTTACTGAATAATTTGTATTTAAATACCTTTTTCGGTGTTAATTCTTTGGCAATAAGCAAATTAAATCTTATAATTGTTAAGATTAAGAAAAAAAAAAAAAAAAAAGCCAAAACAAACTTACATGATCTATAAAGTAATCATATACCTTCGTTCACAAATATGTACGTCGCACATATATGCCTCGTTGATGATGCTATAACTGGAATCAACAGGTTCAATTTTAATATACCTCATCTACACAATATACAAGAATTTTGATTTTTCTTTATTTCGGGCATACCAAGCCTATAACGTATATGATTATAAAAAGGGGAAAAATTTTATTAAGAAATTCAAATCAGTTCATTCCATTCTACTAGAAACTACTAATTAAAAATGTATATTGGAGTCACATTTATTCTCTTGAGTGCAGTCCTTGTGGGATTTTCTCATTCACAAGATGTCCAACAAGCACCAGCAGCGGCTCCAGCCCCTGGAGGAGAAGACTGTAATTGTCAATGTATGTCTTTAAAATTCCGAGATTCGAGAGGAACCACATACGGAAACTGCGAGAGGTAAGTCAACGTATGGAAATATACCATCATTTTACTTCCTACTTTGCAGCACGATCAATGGAGCTCAGTGGTGCTATGTTAAATATGACAGATTTAGCCCATGTCCTGATCTTCAATCATCCCGTCGTTTCAACGGACGCTATTGGTCCAATCATGCCTGTGCAACTCCAGCTGAGAATTCGCCTGAGTGCAGATTTTCTACTAGACCATCTGTTCCATTTGCATCTTCTCCAGCCTCTTCCGTTGCAAACAGTGGTATCGCCGATGATGTCTTTTAATCCTCTTTATCAGTTGTTTTCTTTTTTTAATGTAAAATATAGGATTAATTAATGTTTTTTTTTGTTTTTTTTAAAGTATAATATATTTCTCCAAAAATAAAATCAAATGTTCTAAATTCAATTGCACTTAAAAATGGTTAATCGATAATAAAAACTATTTCATTTTAGTCCCAACAAAATTCTATAGTCAATGTATATCTCAGGAACCTATTTCAATTCTATGATTCAGTTATTTTGGATTTTTTCATTTTATCTATAAAATGATAAAATTGTTTCTATGTATTGGTATGAAGTTAGAATACCAGAGTTGTACTAATTGAGTAATTTTATCATAGATTTGGACTTTGAGTATGATTAATCAGACTAACTCAGACAAGATAGAAGGAAAACACGGAGGCATGATAACTTAAAGCAGTCTGGTAATCTTTAACATAACTTGAACTCGGGAAAGATGGACTTGACTACAGCTCAGAATGAAAAGTCCAGTTCAAATGTAGGTGTGATGACCAGATGTATAGGAGAAACGATCTGAAATATAGAGTCCCAATGAAAATTAACAATATTGAGGATCTGTTACATTCCAGACTGCAGTGTATACGGCAGGAATATTAGAAACATTAGGCTATTTGATAATAATGGCATGAAATAGGATGACCCGAAATTCATCTGTAGTGAGATCAATAAATTCTTCTCTAAACTCTACTCATGTAACGATTGCCAGAAGGATAATAAATGCAAGAGATGCCAGAACAATACAGCTTCCTTTTCTGAGGTCTTTAGGTGTGAACCGAGTGATGATGCTGAGATATCAGAAGCAGTTAAAGATCTAACTGAAAATATTTGACGCACTTTGAGACTAAAAATGTCATTGTCAAAAATGCTGAGCTTAATAAATCCCCTGGGGCATCTAGCTTTACGTTCGAATTTTACAAAACCCTGCTCTACTCTATTTTTAGGAAAGAGTAATGCCTTTTGGGATTTTCCGTGAATTTGCATCGGAAGGACGGGTCATCTTGATACTAAAAGCTAACATGGATACTGGATACCTGCAGAACTACCATACGTTTACATAGCAGAATTATATATATATATATAATTTTCTCCTGTGTATTGACTAACAGAATAAATAGTATGACGGACACATAAATAAGCCCCTCCCAGTACGGATTTCTGAAAGGTAAACTTATGTACAACATTCCCTTCTCTGTACAGACTTTCCTCGAATCATCGAGTAACACCTCTGTGGTCGCTCTAGATTTTGCCGAAGCCTTTGACACGCTGTCTCATGAGTTCATCATTCCTACGCTATATAAGAAATGGTTCGGCGATTTTATAATTAGAATGGTCGGAGTAATCTTAGTAGGTTCCCGTACCATTATGAGGTATGGGAATCAATAGTTATTTTTTGAGAATACGAGAGGAGTAAGGAAGGGGGGCCCTGTGTCTACGTTGTTATTCAACGTAGGGATTGACATATCTCTTCGAAATATACAGCAAGATGACCGTATCATAGGATTTTTGGCGATCCCAGCACCACCAAAATGCCTCTGTTATGCTGACGACCGAACTTTGGTATTGGGTGGAAGCCCTTTCGATACAATGAAGTCAATTAGAAGAATTATAACCTTACCTAGAAAGTTATCCTCAACTTCCGGATTAAATATTAATCCAGGAAAAACAGAAATGTTGAGCACTTATGGAGGGCTGATAGAAAATGGATGGCCAAGCTTCCGTACCACAAGAAACATCAAACTCCTTGGAGTCTGTTTGGGGAATGAGAGTTGTTAAAAGAATAATGAGGAAATCTGTGAGGAAACTTGATCAGACTACCTCTTTCTTCACGAACTTCCACCTGAATATGTAGTACAAAATATCAGCCTGGAACTCTTATGTTGTCCCAAAAGTGTTTCATCTTCTAAGAGTAACACCATACAACGAGGGCAATCCGCTATAGAGAGATCATTTCTCCAAACGAAAAGAAGAAGGAAAATCTCCTATGATCCTATGATAGGCTTCACGGTCCACTGAATAGTGGACGACTGTCTGTGATGAGCGTCTCGGAGATATAGAAGGTACTGAACTTTTATTGGGTTAGAAAAGTGTGGAATAGCGAGGAACCCTGGTATATTATTCTCAGTGACTTCCTGAAAGAGAGACGAGTCTTTCGTATGGGCTTTGCTAGTTTTAAAAATGTTCTGGAGAATTTTGTATTATACTCTAAACGAATGCAGTATCTGTGTAAAGTGTTCATAGATGTTACTACGAAGTTTGGGTTGTCCCTCGGTTGGGAGTCGCCTATAGGAGGAAGCTTTAATTTTCTGGAAGTGCAACCTGTCTCCGCCCATATTGCTGTAGACGTTCGATGGTCGATCTTTCTAATTGATAAAATAGCTGAAGAGTCATTTAGATCAAAGTTAGATCATTTTAAGGGCTTCGAAAGGTCTCTGGTGCCGTTCAGGATGAAAACCTCGATAGTTTCTACGTCAGAGATTAGGAAATATTTCAAAAAATCAATGATGGCTCCTTTTTGGGACTATTTGTAAAGGAGAAACATCAACAAAGGAGCATATAACAGCATCAATTTAATACAAAATAAATATTTGACATCTTCTGATAAATCTTTCAAATGTCGATTACTCTCAGGAATGTCGGAGGCTAGGGCAAAATTCTTTAACGACCAGAGGAGTATTTGCCGATTGTTAACGAAGCAAAAGAGACTATTGACAATCTCGTATGGAGCTGCATGCTTTTAAGTATAACATATGAGTGTATCACATATAGACTGCTAGATAATTTTGGAGCAACAACTTGTACAGATGAATTTTTGGGACACTATTTTGGGAAGGAGGAAGGCAAAGTCAATCCCATTATTACAAAAATACAACAATTAATATATGCAAAAAGAGCTAAGAAGGACTTAAACCTTACAGACGTCATCCCCATTATTAAGTCACATATCAAAATAATTAAAGATATGGACTAGTTCTTCAGGTAAATGAAGACTATGCCACTCACGTTATTTTAATTTTTAATTGTTCTTCTGTTTGTTTTTTACCTTTATTTTTATTTTGATAATTTTCTTGTTTTAACCGTTTTTTTCTTTTTTAAGTTTAAAATTTTATATTCTATGCGATGTTCTAAGCCTTTAGTTTATTTCGTTTCTGAATAATGTATCGCCATATGGTAAAAAAAAAAATATTACGAGGTAGGCTTGAATCAGTCCCAAAATTTTGAAATTATGTCCAGTCTTAAATTTAAAAAGACACAGAGATGTGGGACCCAAAACTTGTGGTAGCATGATGAAATTACAAAGAAAAAAACAAGAAAAAAACCCCGGAATTTATATGGAATAAGAAAATACAACTCAGAACTTATTTGTGACATCTTTAACTACTATATGTTCCTATTCTTTTTATTCAATATGTCCTCCTTTACATACTTAATAGCCTCGACACCCTGGCAAACAACTTGGCCCCTATTGGCGATGAATGCAGTGTCCATGGCGTACCACGCTGTCATGATGGCAGCGTGGAGCGAATCCAAATTTGGAGGAATGGTGTGACATTCTTCTCATAGGCACCCCAAACTGCTAATTCCAGGATGTTAAGATGAGAGATGGACGAGGGCTACATAAATGCAGGCCAGATGTGTACCATACTATTTATGGGGAAGTTTTTGTTGACTTCCTACTGTTGTAGGTAACCAGGTTATTAAAAATAGCGGTGATAAAATCGTAATTAAATGCTACTACAACTTTTGGGTCTGCATATATGTATAACAAGTGAAGGAATAATTTGGCTAAGATTTTGTTTTTAACATTGCATCTTCTTTAAGATCGTATCCATCATGTCTTAAGCAAGCTATAAGAAAAATGTATATAAATAATGAACGCGCGTGGAGCCTATGATTGATACTGGAAGCACATGAATTTTTGTCAACTACTGTTTATGGAGAAATTACAGATGATTAATCCATTCAACCCAATCTCTATGGCCTCTAATCCCTTGAACTGTTGAAATTTATGCCATGAATAACCATCTAGGCATTTCTGTTGACAATTTTTTTAGTTATGAAATATATATCAGCTGTCGATATTTCTGCTTCGTTTCTCTTCATCAGGTATCTGAATGTTGATTGGTTGAATTAGATAGAGTTCTATTTAAGCTGTGAACAATTCCTAACAATGATTAAATTATAATTCCATGGTTGGAAAAAAAATGGAAATCTGCTATTAATTGATTTGAAGTCATTCCCCTGGTTCTGTTCGGAGGAAAGGCTACGTGATACAATAAAGGTAATGACGTGTGACACAATCTTAGGATATAGGTTTCTTTCTCTACACTAACACGTACAGGGAGCGGGGATCAAATTGTCGCCTACTTTAAACCTTGATAACTTGAAGACGACATTATCAAATAAAAAACCGGTTACCAAATAGGAAAGCTATTCTTGTCAGTTGACGATACGTAGTTCATTTAGCATCATGCCGTCATCATATGAGGAGATATTTAGCTATAAGTGGAACGAGGAGCTTTCGAGGTCCGCCGTAGTCATGGCATTGGTTAATAATGGAGGTGAAATCTCCCCTTCAACGATTGCTTCAACCTTAGGAGTGAATTTACGGACTGGTCAGAGTATCCGTAAGAAGCTAGAGGACATCTGGGATGTTGATGCCACCATAAAGAGGGCCCCCAAGGAGGAGGGCGCCGACAGGAAGGTCAGAGACACCGACTTTGTCGACAAGGTGAAGAAGATGGTTGAGGATGACCCTACCAGGTCTATGAAGGCTGCAGACAGGCCCTGGGTGTGACAACAGGACTCAGCACCCTGCCATGTGTCCAAAATCTCCATGCAGTGGTTAACCGAGAACTGTTATGACGTCGTAACCAATGATTTGTGGCCTCCTAACTCTCCCGACCTTAATCCTTTGGACTATTTTGCCTGGGGCTATGTCAAGAGGCATACCAACAGACATCCCCATAGCACCAAGGCCAGCCTGATGGACTCCATCAAGGAGGTATTCGGCAATATGGACAATGAGATGGTCAGAAGAGCCTGTAGCCGGTTCAGAGGCCGTATTGAGGCCGTTATTGATGCCAACGGTGATTATATCGAATGAATGGCTACTCTATACCTATATGTTCGTCATAGTTTTGATTTTCAATAAAAAAGTTAAAAAATGTATATTTTGTGTTGTTTTTTTGTAGAAAAATATTTTGGCGACAATTTGATCCCCCCTCCCTTTATTTCGGTAGTAACGTCAACCGTTGTCACTTGGTTATATATTAATTATCCTATCTTTCAAAAAATAATAATTCCAATTTACTTACTGGATACAAACCTATTGCATAAAATCTAGGATATATTTGAAGATGAACAATTTATGGAGTTATACATTAGTTAAACTATTGCTCAAGGAGGATATTATAGAACCAAGTTGACCTCCTGGGAAAACCCAAGTATTGGTAATATCGAATGTGTCTCATAGTAAAAGATTAGTGATTGATTATTTTTAAACGATTAATAGATTTATTCTTTTTGATGCGTATATCTGATACAAAATAGATAATATATTTGTTAAGTTATTTCAAATAGAGTTTTTATTACAAAATATTTGAAAAGTAAATTATCTGAACGGCAGAAGTAATCCGTATATTGATGACAAGTATTCAAATAGTTCTAAGATAGTAAACCCACACTCCAAAAAGAGACCTCAGTAGACAAACCTACAACTGTGCAGTTTGCAGACAGGTTTCACTGAAGCATGTGTTTCAAGTTTAAAGTGGCCACGTTGCATATTATTTGTTTGGCAGCCATCAATATTAAACGTTGTCAGTGAATTTGTGAAAAAGTAGAAAACCGGTCATTGTTATATAACACAATACCTTTATTTAAAAGACTTCTGTCCAAACAATATAACATCTGAAGAGAATTACACTCTGTGTGAGTCTACTTCTTTGTTTACAAAAGTAAAAGTTTGATTAGCTGAGTTTAAAAAAGGCTTTACGAGTTGGCAAGACAAACATGGAAGTGGTTCACCAAATGAGGTGACGAAGGAAATTATGTATAAAATCCAAAAAGCGGCACTGGTGGATCGTCGACTAAAATTAAAAGAGCTAACAGACATTGTAACCATTCCTAAAAGTGTGCAAGATGGGTACTACGTTTTCTCACACTTGAGGAAAAAAGGTGTCTTGTATGAGTTCCAATTTAGATTGTCATGGAAATTCACAGCAACAATGCAAAATTTAAAAAATGAAAAATGGCATTATATATTTTATATTTACTTGGTTTTTTTAAATGTATAAAGTTGAAATGTTGAAAAATAAATATTATTTTCCCCAAATTTTTTGTGTTTACTTTGTTGGGTATGAATTCTCCTCCCGTCATCCCTTGAGGAATTCGGAATTCTAATTTGAACATCTCTTGAGATGGGTTATCAAATTAGAAGTATTTTCCTTCGATTGCCTCAATCTTCCTTTTACATGGCATGAAGTAATGAAATTGGCATTGAAACCGGAAAAAGTATGTTGATAATGTTGACTATTTGCTAGTACATACCCATAAAAATGAGATCACAGAAAAAAGACAAAATGGAACAAAACTCCTTGCGGGTAAATATTTTTTTTAAATTTTACAACGAAAATGTTTCTATAATAGAAGCTTTCATATATCACTATTTATTATAAATAAGTCATAACGGTCTAAAGAAGAGTGTCGTTTTTCATCATTTTTCAGCCAAAAAAAGGCATATATATCGAGTTCAAAACAAGATACGATGAATAAAAAAACTATATAATCATAAAAAACAATTTTTCATAAGTTTTATTAATCCTACTTTTAATTTGCTAATTCTTTTAAGGGTAAAAATGACTCTAAACGATAATAGTCCGAAATTACTATGATCCCATATATTTCAGAATTAAGATAATTGGGAGAAAAAATGAGACTAGTTTGGAATCTACACTCATTGACAAATTTGATTATTGTCTTCAATTCATTTGTACAAAATCCTCTTCTTTATTTGTTCCTGTCTAATAAGTCATCGATTGCTTACCATTTGGATAAACTATTAACTTTTCAAAATACACAACCTCTCTATTTGAACTATTATTGTTTTCATTCAATAAATTATATAAATATTTTCTTGTATCGTCAATTAATAAAAAATAAATATCATTTTGCATACAAGAAGATTATTCTTCCTAGACGTGAAATATGCCTTCAAATTGTGTGGTTCCTTGTTACCACACTGGTAAAACTTCTAGTCAAAAGGTCAATAACAATAAAATAAGAATTTTTTTGCATAAATTTCCAATATCAAAGATGTAAATTCTTAAGAAATGGAAATTTGCTATACAATAACTTAGGTACATGGTAAAAAATACTCTATATTTATTTTAAGGATATCTGATGAGTGTTTATATACAATTATTATTGTTTAAATAGATGGTAAATACGTTGATAGCTCTCTTCATTTTAAACATGAAGATTTTGAATCAGGAACTTAATAGACAAATGGAGCACTAAAAATACGTATCTTAAGAAAAAGTGTTATACCATCTTTAGGACAAAAAACAGAAGTGACATATAAACAAAGAACTAATAAAATGGCAATGGCTGAGGTGAGGTGTAAACGGAAAAGTAATGAAATAGTATAAAGGGTATAAGAGTTTTTGAGGGAAAATGATCTTTCAAATTCGTCAGATCTCAAACAAAAGTTAGATATCGAATTTGCATCTACAAAAATAAGAGTAAATTGGATGGAAAATGAACTTCAATTTATGTACATAACAAAATCCGATTAAGACATTTTGCACGAAACACAAAATTATTGAAATGATAGCTCTCTTTTTGAGAAAATAATTAATTATTATTTTGATTTCATTGCTATATTTTTATTGAATTGATGATTGATAACTAGTGTTAATTCATTTTAGGTTGTCCAGTTTTTGGACTTTGTGTAATAATTCAAAGAGATATGAAATTTCAAATGGGAAATACTATCAATAAGATTTTAATCAAATGAAATAATTAATTTTGTGGTTGCGAGCGAATAAATACTTCTAGCGAAGTTTTAAACTTACTAGTTTTTTTAAGACTAAGTATGAGGACGTTACTAAATACGATGTTATTATAAGAATAAACAGTTTCATTCAAACCATTTCCAATCTAGCTCAATTAATTTCAGATGAAAAAATATCATTTATTTCCGAGCAATACATAACGGTATTTTTTAATAAAAATTATAATTATTGGAGTGGACAAGAAATAATCAGATTGTTCTAACTTCTACTTTATAGGCGAATTACTCTACATCGAGTGATCAATCTAATCATGAGTTATTCCTATTAAAGGTTCATATCTAATAATAATGTAGTAAATAAATATGTTGAAATAAAAGTTGAGGTTGCTGTCACAATAAATTATCAAAATCAATTTGAAATTAAATAAATATCAACCCACCTTCATTATGTGACGTGTTTTCAGTTTCAGCAGTGGCGAAAATAACAATTTGTTGCATTAAAATAGGCCAAGTATGTCTAATTCATACTTAACATGTTGAATAATCCACATTTAGGTTCTTAACCTATAATATAAGTTTAAAATTCCTGAGGTTAAAGGTACTTTTTCAAGCAGATATCCTTATTATAAATATATACATGGGAGGATGCGCATCCTTGATGCCCAAATTCTACAAAAATGAACCATTAACATATATTCATTTTGGAAATCAATCAAAAACATTCATTTTATCACTTTTAATCAATTAGAAAAGGAAGGTCAAATCCAAATATATGAGATGAGACATGAATTACTTAATGTGAATTCATCTATAGATGAAAACAGGTTCATCAAGAGACGCTTTTCTCCAATACAAGAGAAATTTGATGAACTACAAAGTACAAAGGAACTTGTGATGGGATGATTCCACAAAAAATTCCCGATGCCGATTCCGATGCAATTCTAGTAAAAAATCATGATGAAAATAAAATAGGAAATATAAAAATATCATCTGCTATAAATTTGTAAGAATTACCATTGATAAAATAAATCACCTTCTTTTAATTAATGTAAATAATTATATTTATAATGATGTGCCGCCAGCTAAAGTTTACTGAATGAGTATTTTCAAGTTTAACAAAAAAAAAACACTCGAGGAATTATATGCTTTAATAGTAACTCGTTTGAATACTCGTGAATCACCCTAACACTTTTGCTCCCTAAAGAACTTGTCAGACAAAAAAAAATCATATTTTTAAAGAATTATTGAAACTTGTAATTGAAAAATTGTTTTCGTAATTTATCTTCTAAGATTATCTTAAAAATTAGTTTAACTTATTTGAATCATGGTCCAAAGTTTAATTCAACAGTTTATATAGTCTACAAATTAATGTTTTACTATAATCTGGTTATAACTTATAACCAATATTTTTTTAGTGGTAATGATTAATAATATAATAATAATAATTAATATGATAATATGTTGCAACATAAAAATTTTAAGACGGCTAATATTTATTTTTTAAATGTTCATCCTTAAAGAGGGCAAATTGATTTAAAAAAAATAAATATCGGATGAGAATACATATTCCAATTTTCACCAAAATATTTACTTAAAATTAAACTTCAATTTAAAAAAAGAAGATAGTGATAGTTACTAAGATAATATATATTACTGAAATGCCGCAAGTGCTAGAGGAATGGGGATTATGATAAAGCTTAGATCTCAAGGGATATGCAAAACGAATTAATAGCTAGTTGGTTAAAAATCAAATTTGACCATTCAAATTTATGGTTAATAGCAGCCCTCCCTCATGCATTTATAAATATTTATTTATTAATTATCATTCATTTATATTAATACAGACATGTTTGTCGTATGTCTATTGTTCTAAGGAGGGCTTTTGAGCATGTGCTTGATTAACTACGTAATTCCAAACAATTTCGATTACTCCTGCTAGTCTAAAAAAATAAACAAAGATTACTCTTCAAAAGAACTAGGATTAAGCGTACACATTGCATAAAAAAGTCAAAAAATTTCTAGAAAGTGTTGCCTATGGAAGAACATAAATTCTAAATTTCACAGAGAAAGGAAGTCAGTATTGGAAGATTTACATGTTATAATGGGCTTGAAAAAGTAAAACAGAAAATCCCAAGTTTTGACCAGTTCCAAAGTATTGATATTTTCCGAGCCTTTATTCAAATTTTGAAAATGCAAGCTTTTCTAGATCCCAAATTCACACTGTTGTTTTCATATCTTGACTGATAAATTTAATAATTATTTTTAATAACTTGGAAAAGTAATAGATAGTTAAATACCAGTAATAAATAATAATACATAAGAATCAGAATCGCAAATCATACACTATTTTCCTAATGTCGATTCCAGAAAAAAACACCCTATTATCCGATTCCAATTAATCGTCCCACCACTAGTAGGAACTAACAATCTCATAACTATGTTATAGATATGCCCTTAAAAAAGTCGTCCTTCCAGGTGGTTTTAATAAGAGGTATTTCTTCCATACTCAATATTAAAGGTGATTCCAAATAAAAGTTACATCTGAAAGAAATAAAAGGAAATTTTGTAAAAAAAGATTAGCTATTTCTTCGACAGAATGGATTTTAGTTTTTGGAGGGCTTTTGCAAGCTTTATCTCTCAAAATTGAAATTTTCTGACAAAATCTTTCACTAAACGATCCACAATTTCATGATTGATTACTTGGATCATAAATGAGGTTTTTCAATGGACGATTGGATAAGCCTTTATCTCCACGATCATGATTCGTCACTTTAATTAATTATTCGCTACTACAATTGTCATTTAATAGAAGAATGACTTATATATTTTAAAGGTTCTAATAACGAGGTGGCATGGCTTGCATCTATCCAGATGTTAAGTAATCTATAATAAATGACGACATTATTAAACATCATCACTCACCAGAGCGGCGATTAAAATCAAATAAAGAAGTCTAATATAAGAAAGTGTGGGTCTTATCGGATTTTGTCTTAACTCTGGAAGCTTCTGTAGAGGCTTTAATTTACAAAGATTATTGAGTGGGATGGCATACAGAGACTTATATCGATATGTACTTTTGGAATATGATTTTTTTAAAAGGTTTTGCAGGATGTTTTTTTAAAAGGACCAATGATGTTTTATTCATGAACCATTTTTGACTTTTTTCAAAACTATATATATTTAGTTTTTTTTTTTTAGAAAGGGCTGAGAGGGAGTGAGTACAGATCGTTTTGGGTCCTCCCTTATCACTCTGTTAGCTTCATTGAATGAAGAAATATTCAGCATTCTTAAATGTCAAAATAAACTGAACATAGTCCCAATAGTCTATAGCTACTTTTGGTGTACTATATGAAAATGTTGCTGAAATGAATGACACTAAAAGAAGATTCCCCAAATAAATACTTGCTCAAATGAATGTTGCTAAGATACCACTCGCTAAAATTAATATTGCTCAAATGAATGCACGCCCTTAGAAAATGTACGTTTTCCCAGAATAACTCCTATTCTAAGTCTAAACATATAACAAGATTTCAGAATTTAGTAATGACATCAACATGAGCTCTCCATCTCTCTTGGTTCTCGAATTATTAAGCTAAGATATTTTAAAAATTCAAATATGAAAAAAGGCGTTGCTTCCAACTATTTAAATGATTATAACCTATTTACTTCATACCAATTTAGCTTTGCCGTATTTTACAACACAATCATACGAATATTAATAATAGATCTAAAGACAGTGAATCTTTTTCAGAAAACTAATTTCCAAAATTATATTCCCAAATTACTTGATTTTATATTGTTGTCATGTCTTGCTGTCAGATCCGCAGTCGGTCTTTCATGATGGTGCGTATCCAGGAGAAGGCTTTGGTGCGTAGATTAGTGATGTAGACATTTGAGTTTAGTTTCAAGCCCTACGTGAAGATAAAGAACGGTATATAGTGGTCCTTACTACTAAAAAAAGCAAGAACCGTAACTTAGTGCAGCTACTTATCCTTAATGAGCCAAGGGGTACATTTAAGGACTTTTTGCCAAACATCTATTGTTCTTCGATACAAATTAAATCTTTACTAAGAAATACATGACAAGATCTTCCACGGGAGGCTTCTCTTTTTTTTCGGCTTCATCAAAGCCTTGTCTGGGGTGACCCTTTTCTCTCTATTCGACAGGGTTAGAAGCTATCCCTTGCAGAGTATCTTAAGTCCTCATTTAAATACGATGGATAGTTTAACGGGTCGCTGACCTGGAGTAAGTGATCGTATTCATCGATTGGTAAGATTTTTTATTATTTTTTTCAACAAAGCAGTGCATGGGACTTTTTTTGGCCGATTCCGTGTTACAAGGCTTCTGGGAAATTATCGCCAGTGCGTCCTCATTATCCTGTTTGGCATATTTTCTGATTTTTTTGACGAATCGAGTAGTGAACCCGCCTGCTTCAGTCATAAACACGTTGTTTATCTTTTTAAATTGTCTAAAAAGCACAAAAGTATCAACAATTACGATTTCAATATTATATATAGTCATACATTTGTATGAATGACCTATAAAATGATATTTATGAGTTTTCTTAAATTTAAATCAAATAAATATAAATTGGTGATTTATTTCTAAGTTAAAGTTCATCCATTGTCACTAGAGGAAATCAATTGTGAAATTAAAGTATTTTCCCTATTGTAACATAACTCGTCGGAGAAACTTATTTTGTAAAAGAAATAATACATGGGAATTACAGGGTACAAAAAGTATTTTTACCTCATTTCACAGGTTTTTTGACAAATTGACTTTGTTATATATATATGTTTTTTTAAATAAATTTTATAGTCTAAATCTTAGTAAAAGACGAAACATGAGAGCAATGACCTGTATAAAAAAACACGTATTTAAAAAAGATTTTTTAGAAAATTTTGATTTTGTTTCTTCTTTTACTATACTTTAACTTTGTTTCTCATTTCGACAAATAAATATATATTTAATAAAAATCATATTTTTATGTAAATACAAGAAATAGCCATGGTCTTATTCGGTTTCTTTTATTGCTTATATACTGGCACATATACACTAGTACTGTGGTCCATGGATTACTTTTATGGTTGTACAATGAACACGCCTGTATTCGTTTGGGTAACACGCATACAGAATGTATTTTCAAGTGGGGCAAAACTATATTGTAATAGTAACATTACAATTATAGTATATATATTGATCAATTTTCTCAAAACTATACATTAGTTTTGGACAACACTCTAGCCATGCATTGAGATTATAAAAGATTTCTAGACGTATAAAAAAAATTTCTAATGCAATGTTCTTAAATCTAAGCTAGTTTTTAGAAATTCATGACATAGCAAACAGAATAATAAATGGGTATTGGTTGCGTGCGTAAATATCGATACAAAACTTCCGACATTTTATTTATCCAATAATCCCAAACTATCGGAACTAGGATATTACCATAGATAAACATAGATTGCTTGTCGGTGCTACCGTCGCAGTATTTCATATCAGCTATTTTTGGGTGCAGTAAATCAATCAAATTTATTATTATTATAAGGAAAGAAAACATGAAGTAATCATACAATACTTTTATGATAATACAATAACTTTATGTATGACGTACATAGCAGTTATGTCGTATTATAATTTTGAATGAAGAGGTCGTGGCGGCAATTATCATTTATGTTATCTATTCACTTATTTAATTTTGTATTGCCCAGATATTATAAAAGAATTTCTTTATTCATCCGGGATTGAATTCAATAATTCAAATTAGTGTCCAAAATGGTTCATAGTTGTACTGCTTTTGTCTATTTTCCAAAATAAGGGTGATATTTTTTATGGTTAAAATAACTAATAAATATAAAATTCATTTTCTTTTCTTTTTTAAATATTTAACATTTAGACATAAATTACTGGACTAAAAAATTTCATCTATCATTTAACGAATTTGTATCTAGTAATAAACATCTATGCAAAATTTAGTGTTATATTTTTATGGTCATAATAATAGCATCTTATTCATTTCAAACAAATCATAAATTTTTGTCTAGAACTTGGTAAAAATATTTTTTTAAATTTTAAATTGTAGTTTTATGAATGTACTATAACTTCTATTAATTTTTATTCATTAATTTTTTTGTTTTCTACGTATTTTTTATAAACAAATAACATAAATTATGTATTATTCAATTCTCGAATAATCGTATTTATTCTCGAAACGATTCATTAAGTGCTTGTTTGAAACGTATATTATTAAATCAAAATGTTTTATCAGACGAAATTGCATACGCATGGCATACACCATCCATACGACATTTAAACATTTAAGTTGTTACTTAAAACTAATATGCGATAAGTATTAATACCTAAAAAGATTCAATTCATAAAATAACTTTGCCCCTGACAACAGCTGACTCATAATCAGAGATGAATATTTTATGTCCCCCGGTATGTTAAAAAAAACAAAACCGAAAATTAACGTGGTAACACTCACAATTTGAAGAATGTTTGAGAGTAGAGCAGCTTAGCTGTCATGATGTTTTATTAGTTTAGCTGTGAGCAGCCCTAAGAGAGATGGAAAGAAAGAAAGAAAACACAAATCCTACTCCGTATGATGTAACCTCTGAAGCTCACCTTTTCAGTTAGTTATTCAAAGGATTTTCTTTATTATTGTTGTAACTGTTGTGACTTTTAATAATGCCGTTAATTACATATGCGTGACTCGTAAAAAGTAAAGGAATCAGTTCCTGAACAGCAGGGAGTCCTTATCTCTTCTTCAAATCACGAAGCAGATAAGTATCTACTTCCTTGTCGTCATATGTATTCAAGATGTCAAATTTTACTCCGAAACAGCAAGTGTATTTTCTTAGTTATAGTGTTGGAGGATATCACCCTCCTTAGGGAAGGACCTTAATGAGAGGAAGATGAAACACACCAATCTGATCCCTCATTGATTTGAATGGGCCTTTCTGACCTTAAATTTCATCAAGAAGGGATATAATAATCTATGTTGGTGGATACATTTCAGGATAATTAGTAAACAATTTTTCCTAATTTACATACTACAATGTCAACATATAGGATTATACCTACAATATCTTTATTAATGATCAAAAGCGTTGCTGTTTTCGAGGAAGAGTTATCAGCATAAGCGTACAAAGATATATCCTTTTCTATTCATATATAGCTTTATAAAGTTATGGGGATTTCCCGCTGGTGCAGCGGGATCGTTTCCCTCGCCACAAATGAAATAAGCCTGTCGATTACTCTGTCTAAGGTATTTTCCGTATCCCATTCATTCCAATCCTTACTTTCATCATTTGGCCATGACTCAAAAACCTTTTAAAACGCAACGTTCATATGGCTACTTATTTTTTCGTCTCCTTTACTGTTCATTTACCCATCATTGACTTGGCATCATATCAATATATTTTATGAGCCGATTGATAATCTCTTAATGATTTAAGTTCGACATTTCAACTTTTTCAAATAGTATAGAATTAAAGCTTAAGGAAAAATGAAAAATTCATTGCTGAAGGTTATCAGATTAGGGTATTTGTGAGCTCCTTAATTTGAAGTATTGTTTAAGATGATTATTGCATTTCAGATTTAGTGTTTCTGAAATCTTCATCTAAAATAATGGACACTGAAACTGGTCAATTTAATTGCTTGCTCGAACTTCATATAAGTTATTAAGAAACTTACAATGACTTTTTTTGATCAATATTTCAAGAAAGTTAGATACCAATTTAGAATCCAACTACTGAGAAATATGGATACCTATTATAAACGATCGGATCAACGAGATAGAGTTCAATTAAACGAAGCGTATTATTATTTTAAAAATGTTAGTATTATATTCCTACTATAATCACAGTCTATTCTAAATAGTCTCTAATTATTTGATTTTAAACCCCAAAACCTAACCAAATAAGGAAATTTGTGTATAATATAGTATAATGATTATTATTTTTTTTACTTTTATAATACAACTTTTAAAAACTGAAATATATTGTTAAAATTTCTTGTTGGTTGTGTTTGATAGTTATTGTATAATAAAGTTTTTAGTAATAATTTAATTTTTAATATTATTATATAAAACAATAACATAAATTATTACTTCCAAAGCGCTCCATTTTTGAAAGGAAATTGATAAAAAGAAGCTTCTTATGCTTTTTAACATGTTTTCAAGCAACTTTTCCAATTTTACAAGATAGAACTATTCATGTAGATGGCATCTATTTTTTTAATAAAACATACTGTTATAAAATTTAGTATAAAATGAATTTATAAGATTTATACGGATAATTATGGGCAGTTATATTTATATTGTTTATAAATATTTACATTAATTTTTTAAATCCAAAATATTCCAATGTAAGACTTTTAGCTCACTCCTTGTTTAAAAATTCAAATACAACTATTTATTTATGTAATCATTCAATATATTTGTGAAGGACTATTGAAGGGTTAACATACTCTTCCTTCGTTATTATTAATAGAAAAAGGCGAGCTTCTGAGATTTCGTTGACTTAAAATTTTTTCACTCAACCATATATCTATTAATTATTGTATAAGGGTAATGCACTGAACAAAGGTATGAAGAGAGTTGATTTTATGCATAAGAAACTGCTGGTTACAGTTTATCTATCTAATCCTAAGTCATCGACACGTTTTTGTGACGTAATTTGCGTTAGTTCTTCTTAATTGTAAAATTGTTATTGCCAATAATCGGATTCAATATTATGAAGTGCTCCATAAATAATTTCCATTGTCATCGTTGAGACAAACAAAAATTATAAAAGCTTTATTGAAATTTTTATTCATGTCAAATATTTACTCGAGTTTCATATAAATGAAATTGTTTACTGTACTATTTAAGAATAGAATTTATGTTAATTTGATAATTTTTAATCTTCCTTTACACATGTTAAAATAAAAAAAGTAGTTGTGATATAATCCCCCTATTACATATATTTTCAAAAGGAAAAATCGATTATGTCTATTTAAATGCACTTTTCATTGTACTTACAAGTCCAATATTAGTTATTTTTCCATTGAAGAAAGTATAATTTGTTTAAAATTCTAATAAATGTAAAATTAATTAACAATATTGTATTTCAAAATTATTTAATATTTATACAATAGCTTTTAAAGGGTAAATTAATTGATAAATATTATTTGATCGCTGATAATAATTTACGTAAAAATATATGGAGTTACGCCAAGGACTCTAGATTTCTTGGAATTGATAAATTAGGGAACTATAGTCCAAATGATGTTCGAAGTAGAACAACGCAGTAAAACCCAAATTCACGAAAGGAATTTGAAACTGTATACAAGTCATATAATTAATTCCAATTATGAACGTTCCAATTTTACAGAAGATATAACCAAAATGTTTTTCTCCTACAATATTCCACTCCATATCGTTAATCATCTAAATTTTGTTAAGTTTATAGAAATTTACAGTGGAAAAGTAATTCCCTCTCGCTTCTCAATCACCAAGTGAATGGAGTCTAAAAGTAAAATTAGAATAGTGTTGATCAAGATTTTAAAAAACTTGAGGGGAAGGATATATCTCTTGCATTGGACGAAACTACTGGCACCCGACAGCGGTACATGATACAGTGTTAGTTGGTCCTTTATATGGTTGATTTTTGGGTTGTCCTTATCTCATAAATTTGGAAGGTATCCAATGATTACAAGTGTTGCTGCAAAAAGTATCAGCAACGTTTATCTCATATTTCAGAGGCGAAAGACTGAAGGTTTTCATTACCAACATTTTTCAATTATCTTGCATGTCACTTGTCTTGCCCATAGGCTGAACAGAACAGCAACTCTCTGACCTGATTTCTGTTAAAATAGAAACACTATCATCTCTGAAGTGAATATATATATTTTTTATTCAGGTGATCTAAAACAATTGACTACTACGTCAATTACTTCAATTCAGTCAAAAAGTATATTAATGTTATGTATGGAAACTATGATGCAATCTATAAAACAAAAAATGTTTAAAGAATGATCCACTTTTTTATGATGTAATTTTTATTCAACACAATTTAAATCCAATCCAGGTAACCAATAAAGCTTTGAAAGAGAAATTATTGCTACTCCCAAGTGTAACGATCGTAAAAAAATCTATGCCATGATATTACGCTTGAACTTTTCAAAATGATAGGTAGATGATAGGGATACATCAAATTTAGAAAATTGGCACCATAAACTATCAATCACTATATAGGTTTTTAACACCAAAAACACTTATATTGTTAAATTTCAATCAGAGAGGGTTTCCAACGCGGTACCAAATTCCGTCTGACGAAGGCTTACGTCAAGGGTATGATAATCAAATGGAACATTGGTATCAACTATGAGGATAGTTGAACGATTTCATAATTTCTAAATATAATAATATTAATAAATAATTAAAAATTGTTACTTTATTTTTAAATAATACATACCTATTACATTTTAATCTATCATTTTACAACGATTCAATTATGAAATTTAACTACTTAAAAATATAAGAAATTAATTAGATAAAAACTAAGTAAATAATAATAATCATAATTGTATGATTTATGATAACATTTACCTATCTTCATAAATCAATGTTCCATTTCACTATCATAATATCCTTGACATGACCCTCCTTCAAATGGGACCTTTTCGGTATATCTATGTCCGACAACACACTGAAAACTCTATCACAATCACAGTTATCAATAGGAGTGTTGTTGTATTTTAAATCGCTATCGTGATTGGTTGTTTCAGTGTCAATTCTCTCAATTCGGTGTATCCTTTGTTTTTCTCTATCACCTACATACATTTAGATTTGAAAGGGTTCAAGTCTAATATCTTGGGATACATTTTCAATGATAGTCACAATCTCTTTTCCAATGCTTTAATGACTACTTGTATTGGATTCATATTGTTTTGAATCAACACTATTTCTGACAAAAGGGACTCATTCTTCGATATATCTTTTACTTTTTTTTATTGCATCATTATTTTCATACATACCATTCATATACTATTTGACTGAATAGAAGTGCTTTGCATAGTATTCCGCTGCTTTAAGCCAAGATCCCTAACGCGTGAGGATAGGTGTTGGCATAAAGCAGTAAATTTACGTTTTCTTTTCTATCACCTGAATTAAGAAAATCCTTTCTTCACTTCTGAGATGTGAGTGTTTGTATTTCGAAATAATCGGGAGAGAGCGTTGCTATTCTGTTCAGACCGTGAGCTAGACAAGTGACATGCAACATAATTGGAAAATGTTTTTTAAGGTTTTTGGTTGCTTTAATACAATATGAAGCTCCGTTGGTAATGAAAACCTTCAGTCTTTCGCCTCTAAAATCTGAGCCAAGAACGTTGCTGATACTTTTTACGGCAACACTTGTAATAGTTTTATTGTCGGTTTGGTAACATTTTCCAAATTAATGAGATAAGGACAACTCAAAAAATAACCAGCAAAAGGACCAACCAACACAACACAAAAAACTTAATGAATTATTATACTTACAAAACCAAATCTCAAGTCAATACTTTATCTCAAACATAATCACGAAGCAACTTTACACGTTTCTATATCTAATAAAAATAATCAATATGGAGTTCGTAGTTACAGGTTACTTATTTATATATGATTAATCAACATGAACTTTGATATGTTTTCTCCTCAAGAATGAAAAAATAATGATCACATCTTTTAGTATTATATCGATTACCAACTGCAAAAATCCGCTCCCGCTTTTGAGGGCATATAATATCCATGCCTGCTCATAATCGACTACTGCAGCGCCATCAACTATAACTTGGTCACTCTATATATTTTCTATGGATCTCTCAAAAAAAAAAAAGAAAAAAAAATTATACAACTGGTGTTTTAATAAAAGTAAGATTTGAAATACAATACCGACATTGTCAACTAGAGCGTTAAATGACGCTTTAATGTTAACTACTTCTATTTCTACGTATGAGTTTTAATATAAAATTATATAGGATTGGTACGGACGTTATTTATCTATTTCAGTATATCAAACATTTTTTAACATTAAAAATACAAACTAATTGTTTATTAAAAAATATACTGATTTATTTGTGAATATTTAGAAAGGAAGCCGAAAGAGAATTGAAGCATTCTTTTGAATAAATATTATTATAAAATTATATGAAACAATGAATGTTAACCAATATTGGTAAGAATTTATTGCTATGAAGAACAAATACTATGAGTTTGATTGTTATTTTGTGATTTTTCTACTTAAAGTTGCCGCTCCGATATTACTTCGTTTTCGACTTTTATATATTTGACTATTATTTTTGCTCAGAAAATACTTGCTTGTAATATTAAAAATCTTGAAAGATACTTAATCAGAAAAATTATAAAAACTATGTCCCTCTTTACAATATTGGTATGAAACCGACGAGAATTTTTCATCACGATAGAGTTTAGTAAATACATTCACGAATAGAGACTTGGAGTTTTTATAAGTTAAGAAGCACTCTATATTCTTACTCGAATTGAAAATCAACCTCAATAAATCATAAGCATTTAGACAGGTTAAGTATAAAATGTCAGATGTTTTTTTAGACCTCCTTGATTTAAAGAGTTCAAGAAAGATTCAATTTGATTTCTCTCACCAACATCTTCCAGAGATATCATTTTATCTGACTACAGAAGTTTGCGACAGAGTAAACAGGAATTCGATTTATTGATCGAGTCACGTACATATCCAGCAACATAAAATAATATATTAGCTTGCACAACATCTATAGTAAACTCCTTTGAAGGTTAATGAAATTGCAGAAGTTCAATACATCTTCTTCAATAGACAATGACTCCTCATGCTTAAAAATGTGTTTGATTTTACCAATGGCAATGTCAGTATTTTTCAATATTGCTTTAACTTGTAATTTTTTTTCAGCTTCGAGGAATTGCCGGCAACAACATAATAGTCCGCTCCTGATAATTGTATATACTGTCCAAAATGATGTTCAATAGGACTTGAATTAATGTTGCCAAATTTTATAGAGATGAAACCCTTTTGGTCCAACAAATACTTTGCCGGATTACACAAAGTTTTGGAAGCATGCTTACCTACTATGAACGTCACTGTACTAAGTCCACCGACTTTTGATTCTAAAAGGCTCTTTTCCCATCTTGATATCTAGTGGTGGAGCATAATTGAATAATTCAAATTTAATTTATAATTTTAGTTGTGGGTTTTCTTTTCACCCTACCCTCTCTGAGCCCAGAATTTGCGCACTCAACAGAAACAATACTTTAAAATTTATTTATACTTCCAACAAATTCATAAATTTTCCAGCCAACCTGAAGAATCTTGCTTCCCGTAGTATTGCAATCTGCATATAGTTGTTCAGCTAAAGAATATTTTAGAAAGATTCATGTTCACGCGGTTCAATCGAGTGAGGTCCGATGACTTTATTGTTAAGGTGAAAAGCAATGTAAAGAGATACTTATCATGAAACAAAGTACGGTCTTAATTATTTCACCATCTAATTGTAATCCACTAAATTCCACCCTTTTGGAGGAGTTTACCTCATCAAAAATCAAGGAAACTTTTCGTTCGTCTTGGGACAAACATTCGATTCTAGACTGTAAATATTGTATTGTAGCCGGAGAAAATCTTGAAATGTGATTATATGAATACTCAGATTTCCACCATTGAAATGAACTTACCTTGAAGAAGTTGTTGTTTTTGTCAAGTGTCATATCCCACACCAAATTGTAAATCAACTCTTTTGCAGTCCCTCTAGTGTGTTCTTTTTCCCTGGTTGTACAGAATGAATCATGGTTTTACTAAGACATACTTTGAAACAGGAGCTGTGTACATATCTGTTTATAAAACGTATGAAGCTATGACACTGATTGTGTGTGTCATCATATGTCAGGATTCAACAAACTGCTTGGCCTATAAAAATGAACTATAAAAATTATAAAAATGACTATAAAAATGAACGAATGTGACTTGATTGATAAATACACCATTTATGATCATAGTACTAACATGATTTACATTAGGGAACGTAAGTGAATTTAAATAATTAATTATTAAGCTAAATTAAATTATTTATTTCTCTTTAAAGCTTTTCTTTATTGGAATCAGGATGCATATCCATTATCATTCAAATATGAGCCGACAATGACATTGGAAGATTGTGTATTAGAATGCAGAAATCATACAAATTGCAATCATGTTGTGCTTTCTCACGAAAGAAATAATAGATTATTTTATTAAAAATAATAATGTCCTCAGTGCATTGCAATGTGTGGATATTTGAAAAAATTTAGAAATGTAATTAAATTAAATTGAAGCATTTTGCATTTAATTAAATCAAATACAAAAAACATTATTATTATTTTAATATGAAATAAATTTTATTACTAATATTTTTGTATTTTATTTGTGCTACATTATGATAACTTGTTACTTATATTTCTGACCTCAAAGAAACTATGCGTTATATCCTCCATCTGTTTTATCTAGTTGATGGCTTGGTATTTACAACTATCAGCCTTATAATGGTGTTTTGTTATTTACACTTGATTTGAAATATTTTTCCAGTAAAAAAAATGCAATTGACACGTGAACACTTTCATGCTATTATTTTTGATAACTTTCAACATAATGTGTGGACCATTGAAATCTGAACTTAGTAACTCAATAACTAATGAAGGGTGAGAGATTGAAATTAATTCATACTTCGATATATTAAAGTAGAAACAATTAGTTACAAACAAAACAAACCTAAGCTCTCTAGCTTACGTACAAATCAAGAAAATGACACTTGAACATGATCGAATAATTTCCATTTTCGCACTCGAAGCAGTTGGGCGTCTCTAGGACCACTGTCTGCCCCGTCAACAATTCCACAACGTTGGAGCTGAAGAAGGATCTCCTTCAAAAAGGGCAAACTCGATCTGGAGGAGTTAAAGAAATAAGCCTAGGCAAATTCAAGCTAGAGATATTGTGGTTTCACAAAAGACTGTCCATAGAGCTATCAGAAAGGTACATGGAAAGTGCCTTGTGAGGGTGGAGAGGCCGATTTTGACACCAGCAATGAAAGAAACCAATCACTTCCCTTGCTAGACTCTTATGAATGAGTTTTGAATTATACTTTTGAGTTATCCATTTTTTGCCCCTTTACAGCCCTTATGCCAACCCTCTCGACTACACCTTCTTAGTGCATGTCGAAGGGAAGGCCTGCAGTCCAAACACCAAGGTTCTCAAAGCCACTGTCAGCCAGCATTGGGACACTATGGTCAAGAACTACATTCGCAGTGGGTACCAGGCTTTCCACTACCGCCTTGAAGCTATAATTGTCCCTAAGGGAGGCTACATTAATGATTGAGAGAGCTTAGATACACACATCTATTTATAGTATTGATTTTGTTGATATTCTATTGTTAATTAATAAATTTTATAGTTTTGAAGATCTGAATTCAAAGTGTTCAAATTTTAATTGACCACTCTCTATAAATGTTAAGATATAATTTTTAAGGGTTGTTTTAAAATTAAAATTAATTAAACTATAGAGTCTAATTTTTTAGAGAAAGTCACATCGTTTTATTAACCCAGGATGTAAAGCAAGTCATCCAGGCTATAAAAAAACTTAATTCCCATCGAACCTCAAGGAGAAAGAAAATAAATACAGATACCATGTTCATGTTTTAAGCTGCACATAGTACAATTTTTTTTTTCTAGATTAATTTTAATAATTCACAGATATTTTAGATACTGTTAAAATATGAGACATGGGAAAACATCTAGACAACTAAACTTTGCTTTCTTAGTATGTCGTTTTCTAGATCAATCAAAATTATTCACAGATTTTTTAGTTATGTACTGCTATAGACATATATTTTATATATTATTTCATACAAGCAAGTCAAAGACAGCATAATTTTTCCCCCAAAGTAATTAGGCTTTGGCTAATATAATTTATTTTCCTTTATCATACATAAGATAACTCGACATGAACTCATCAATATTACTCACCGTTTTTCATGAGCACACCTATTTGTAACTATTCAATACAATAATGCTCATATCAATTCATATGACATTTTCTCTCTTCTAAAATAATAATAATAATAAGAGTTTGAGAATAAAAAATTAATATGTTGGGATGACTGATAAGTACTTTAGTATTAAGAGCGCTTACTAATAAAAAAAAAAACAAAATTCATTTCAACATATCAGCGTTTATATTTTATTTAAATCTTAACATACAGACCCAATAAGAGAAAAAAACCCAGAAACAGTGCTCTTGCTTTATATTTATATACATACAGGGTAGGGTAGCTGAACGTGGACTGTTAATTAATGTTGATTTTCTCTATGAAAAGGTTGTGTGAGTATTTTGATATTCTGCTTCATCCGTCTTTTTTTCATAAACAAACCATACTAAACATTTAGTCATTTCATCAGCAGCAGCGAGCAACAAGTATAAAGGAAGCGTATCTAAGATCTCCTAGATACTGGAGTAGATGTGATGAAGATTACAGATATTGTTAAGGTTTCTAGGAGGCTGGTTTATAGGTTGGCCAAGATGAAAAAAAAAATGGAGAAGACCTCTCAAGGACGTCAGGAAGTGGAAAGTATAATTTAAAGAGAGATACAAAGTTCTTATTAAGTTTGGAGAAGAATATCAAGGAGGATCCCACTACATAAGTCGATGAATTACCTAGCCAACAAATTCTCTGTGGTTTCTAGGACTGTCAGGAGGGTTATAACGCACAACTGGGGATTAGTTTATTTCACAAGGACCCCACCCACCTTCTAAATATCGGCCAAGAGGCCCACTATAAGGTACTTAGGTACACTATCTTGCCATGGTTGAATACCAACTACCCGGAGGGTAACTAAGTGTTAACTCAGGACGGCGCCCCCTCTCACACGTCCACCAAGTACCAAAAGTTCTGCGCATGGCTCGATACTGGTCCAAAGGGATATGGATCCCTTTCCTCAGATTTGAACCCACTTGACCCTTCCATATGGAGCACTTTGGAGAGGGAAACCAAAAGGACCTCATACCAAAATGTGAACTCACTGAAGTCCTCCATAGTGGTTGCATGGGACAACATGTCAGAGGAGTTTGTCATCAACGACGTGTAAAGGCTGTGATTGATAATGAAGGTGGCCATATTGAGTGAAAAAAGTTTTGGAGAACCTTGTCTACATGTTTTGTTAAAATTACTTTTTTGCCTATATTGGAAATATAAAATTATTGATGTATTCCTTAATCCATCTCTCGAGTCTTCATTTTAATACCCTACTCGGTATATATACACATTCTACGTTATATGCACACGTTCGCAATATTTCATTAATACGACTTCTTTGTTTTTTCTTAAATCAAAATATGTTTACAATATACATCATGGAGCACCATATACAGTAGGGGGTATCACGGTAACCCAAAATTGAGCTATCACGCATTCTGACCCCTCAAAAGTTGCGAATGGTAAATAAAAATCCGTTTCATTAAAAAAAAAAAATTGGAGAAAAAAATTTAACCCCCCCCCCTTTTGTCCGGAAAGGTTTCTGTATGAAGTAAAAAAAAAGTTAAGAAATAAACTTTTTTTTACTTATTTATAAAAAAAACTTTATGTTCTCTAAAAAATGATATTGCATGATATGCACGATTTTTGTTCTATATAAGTTAGTATATAATAATGTGGATTATGTTATTTTTAAGCATATTATATGTAAATATATCAAACCGGGTACTGACACTTAGTTTTAAATTTCCTTAGTTTATCTCTAGATTTTAAAGTTGGCAAAATGTATGTGTGTCTTTGGTTATATCCCTAAACCTTACAGGAAGCCTCTGAAATTAGTTTCACAGCCCTTTCTACAGATTGGGAATGCCATGGAAATTTCTCTAATTTCAAAGGCTCATTCTTTGCTTTCATAAGTTCTTTATCTGACCAATATTGTAAGATTGGAGGAACTGAAATTATTATCTTAGACCAATCAATCATATACATGAAATGATTTGATTCATAGTATTATCATTTTGTTAGGAATTATGAATTGCCTATGGGGGTCATATGAAACTTTTGCATTCAAGACTTTGCTGAATGCAAATTTACGAACTTCGGAATCTTCATCTAACAATGCTGCTAACAATATATTTTAATGATGAGCGAAGAATGAATTTCGGGATAAATTTTTTTGTACAATAAGGGCCAGGATCTTGATCAATGCCTCTTGATAGTGAAATTGCAATCTGAAATTGCTTCGAACCATCGTAGCAATTCGGTTGACATTTAATTGCAAACCCCATTGGAGCGTAATAGTTTAAGATAAATGCTACCAATTTTAAGAGATTTTTTTTAGGCTTTTTATTCGATATATAACATCGCAAAATACGATTAGCTTTGGTAAGCCATTTAGCCTCAAGCAAGGTTCCTAGTGATTTAAGAGGTATGTGGGAACCAGGAGGAATTTTTCCAAAAGAAGATATTGGCAGAACTTTATCCTTTTCATAAGTAACTCTTATCTTTTTCGTCTATTTTCGCACTAAATCCGGGAGCACGCAACGTTTACCTCGCTGTAAAAGTAAGGGACTTAACTTTAGCAAAAAATTACATAAAGTGCATTATCATATTTCAAAGCACATAAAGCTTTTTTATAAATAAGAAAAAAAAAGTTTATTTCACATTATTTTTTTTTTACTTTATACACAAACCTTTCTGGATAAAAAGGGGGCAGGGGTCAATTTTTTTCTACAGGATTTTGTTACTAGTACAACGGATTTCTATTCACAATTTGCAACTTTTGAGGGACCAGAATACGTGATAGCTCAATTTTGGGCTCCCGTGATAACCCCTAATATACAATGAACCCCGTGACTTGTTGTCATCAATTTTAATTGACAAAACACAAAGTCCAACCTCCTTGATGGCCAGAGTTATATTATTAGGTTTATTTTTCTGAGGAACCAATATTAGTTTCAAAGTTTCAGTTGTTGACACTAAACTTCGAATTTGTTTTGACAAATTTTAACAAACCCGGATTATTGATCAAAATTGGCATATTGTATTAAATGTATACTGAGTTTTCAAATTATTTATTAAATACAATAGAACTATCGTTACCTAGATTTAATATAATCCACACCATGTATATCTATTTCCAGCGATTGTTTTAGTAATTATTATATATATTTTATTTTTTATACAAAGAACTCATCGTATTTCGATCATTAAATCATACAAAATGTCGGATGTTAATACAAAAAAGAAACCAAATATTGACATAGTAACCTTAAAAATTTGTTTTCATTAGGTTTATTACACAAAAAACATTGAATTTAATTATTTTATAAAATATAAGCTGCTTTTATGTAATTAATTCAATGAAAAGTTGAATACACGTTGTTGAAAGATTCCTCCATAACCTGTCGCTTTCAAAATACCACAAATGATGTGATTTCATCTTCTCCTCTTTTTGTGACGTAAGCAATAATTTTTAGTTCGTAATTTTACCATATTAACATAATACATTCTTAATCCTCCCTTAGTAAAAATTCTTTTTTTTTTACGTAGTAAATAAAATAGGGTACATTATTTCACATGGTCAATCAATAAAAGAAGGTGGGGATCATTCTATAGAATAACCTATGTTTAAACCTAGGGCGCCAGAAAAAATTATTTGCTATTCAATATTTATTTAAGCATATGACCTTTAATAATAGATCTGAACAACAGAATTTAGGTCAGGAAATGTCCTTGGTCTGAAATCGTGTTTATTATTTTTGTTTAACATAGTAAAAGAAAGAGACTAATTAAACAATAGTTCTTTCTGAAAATACATTTGTTTCATTCTCTCTTCCATTATAATTCAGTCGTATTCTCAATCCACATATAACCTTTCCAAATAGGTTTTACATCATTCGACCTACAAGAGAAAAATAAAAGTAATAATAACTCTTTTGCCACAGTCACTTGAAGAAAACGTATGCCTTTAAGGTTTATTTGTGGAAGCACGTGTCCCAACCAGTATACCATAAGTGGGCATATGATTTCTATTTGAGACCCATAACTTAATATTTGCATTACGAAGGGTTCTTAAATAAACATTTTTTTGAAAGAACCAGAAAGGAAAAAAGCAATGCATTTTGAAGCAAAAAGAATATAAAAAGCTTACGTACCTTATTAGTTTGTTTTATAGAATTGATTATTTCCACTTAAAATAGAACGACTCACTCATGAACGAATAATATCCTGAAAGGAAAAGAAAACAATAAACTGATTTATCACGTGTTTATCACGTATTAACTAATAGGTATTTACATAAAAATATTTCAGTCTCATTAAATCACATTTTTTTGCTTTCATGGATTGAATACTGGATTCAAGCAGAATAGGTTATACATCATGTTTTTAAAAACAAAACAAAAAACAGACTAACATTTTTAAAAGCAATAAAATTTACCGTCTGAAAAACAATTCCTGAGAAGATCATTGATACATAGATTCATCCTACAAAAATTGAAGAAAAAATCAGTAACTTGGAAAAAATAAAAAAATAACATGACTCAAAAAAATTAGTTGTGTTTTTGTTCCATCGTCGTTATCTCATGCTTCCAGTTGTAAACAAAGGAAGATGTGCGAAAGTTAGGATTTAGTCTACGATACCAATACAGTACGAAATGAGGATGGAATTAAAACAACATTCCGTGACTCTAGGCTCGACAGAAATACTACAACTGATTTCCTTATCAAAATTAATAAATTACATACCTTTTCATCAATTTTTTCATTTCGTAACCATACAATCTTTTGTCATTTTTTAAATATGATTGAGCCCTGTAAAAGCAAAAAGAGGATACATTAAGTGAAAGCAGTGACATTCATTTAAAAGATAAAATCAAATGAAAAACGCTGTTCCGTTTCAGATTGAGGATTAAAGTATTGATTTACATTAAATCCACACCCAGAATCGAGTATATTTATTTAAATAAGTTTTACTCTACTTCATTTTGACGAAACAAACGGGTATAAGTTACCTCAATTGCTGCTTTTAATGAAGAATGCATTAACTTTAATATCAATCATAAGACTTACCAAGGGTTACGTTTCTTTTCTTTTTCATGAATAACTGACTGCCTATGCTTTCCAAACTTTTGATAAGATTGAATCTGAAATTTAATAGAAAAAAAAATAATAATTAAAGGTCTACAATATCTTGAATTCTTTAATGAAAAGTCATTATTGTTATTTCAGTTGAGTAATTTTATCGGCTCATTCTATATCAGCCCCGAAAGATGGTAATGTTTAAATGACTCATCATGACTTTACCTAGTCAATAGGCAAGTATATTTTTATTTGTGTGTCTCAAATTAATTACCTTTTTCCTAAGGTCCTGTCTTGTCCTCTCTCATCATCTTTTATGGATTCTAAAAACCCCTAGAAATAAATGAAAGATTCTTAATAATCACATCAAAATATAGGAAACTTTTATGATTTGAAAAAATAGTACGATATCTCAGTTTAAAAACTCATTCAACAATTATTTCATTCTGTCGGGGAAAGAAGACAAAAATAGCTTTATTTTTTCATCATTTTTCCATATCTATTCAAATTGTAATTGCAATATTATGTAAACGCACCTGTAGATATCTGGGATCCATATAGAAGAAAAAAAATAAATCAGGGAGTGAGGAAATAATGCCATGCCTGTAAGAAACATGAAAATATGAGTAAAGTGAAATTAGAAATTCATAAAAATGGGTGTATTTATGTATTTTAAATACATAAAGAAGTGTACATGTCAAGTTCAAAAATTACTCCGATATAGTATAAAATCGGGTAACTGCGACATGACAAGCCAATTAATTTATGTCCTTTTTGACACTGTTTTGAGCAATCAAGAATTAGTCAAACAGTAACACAGAAGGACATTATTGAGTTCAAAATCTGATAATAAATAAAAAAACATATAAATTACCTTATTCAATAAGGTCATTTCCAATAACCAGAAAAGGTCTGTGAAAAAGAGTCCTGAAATAAATAAGTAAAGATTGCTATTAATGGATCCACGTTCCAAGAAATAGGTAGAAAAAATAAGGATTTGATTTCTAAGTTGCAGGTACTTGTATCTTGCGTTGAGTAACACCCTCAGTTTAAGCCGTGAGGATGGGTTGCAAATTACAAGAATTTATCTAGCATATCTCATTTTTCAATTCTGTTTCGGATTAAGAAAAAAGAATATTCAAGAGAATGCAAGACCTCAAATCATGATATCTTTTGTATACTTACAATTGATTTATCTGCTGCTTTTTGGTATTTTCTTTTCATTTACAGGCACAAAGGTTCCAGATCCTAGCGAGAGAGAAATAGGAATATCTGTTAAATAAATGCATTCTATGCTTATGAATAAAAAGAATAATATAAAGTATATTGAAGAAAAGCGTCAGACAACCATGAGCCATCATGTAAAATAAAAAACAAGCTTTCATTTCCTCTGGTGGAAACCACGAATGTATAAGGAAATCATTTTCATCATAGCATTGACTTCAATAACTCATTGAAAATTAAGATGTACACTTACCTCAAATGAGATCTAGGAGCTTTCTTCCCCATATCTATCAGCTTCAAAGAAAGGCAAGTTTAACCTAGTAAAAGAAGTTGATTAATTAATAAATAGTTCTTTCTGAAAATATATTTGTTTCATTCTCTCTTCCATTATAATTCAGACGACCAATGCCATCTTTAGAAATGAGGCCCCCTTCAATTTTGTAAATCTAAGGGGAGCATCATTTCTTCTGGTGGAAACCGCGAATGGTTAAGAGAATGTTTTCATCATGAAATGAGTAAATTTGAAATAAATCAATAGGATATAAAAATTATTCTTAATTACCTTCATGAATCAGGGTCATTCTATCCATGCATCCAGGACAGGATAAAAACAAAGGTGGAACACGACTCACTATAAAACAAAACAAAAAACGTGGGATCTATGAAATTCAAGTTTCTAAGCAAAAATTGACTCTTGAAATGAGATCAAATCCATCAGAATTACACAAATTTCTCATCAAGAGTCAGGAGAACGAAAGTTAATGATTTTGAATTAATTCATCATTAGAATTTTAAGAAGATCAAAGATTCTCCAAGATTTTTACCTCAATTTATTTACTATCCCAGTTTAGCATTTTCATTCCCTCATGAAAATACTCAGTTTCAACAAAAGATAGATCCGACAAAGCAATCACCATACGTGAATAATCTCCTAAGATGTGTAGTATTCCGAGATGAAATGGGATAGGGAAGGGTGGAGTATAAAATTGTTTTAACTTGATGAGACAAAAAAAAAAACTTTTTTAACAAAATGGAATACATCAATCCTTGATGTAGACCTAATCAAATCAACCAAGCCCTTTTCTACAGACAGCTTTTTACCTTCTAAATAAAACAAACTTCATTAAGTGGTTTTAAACTATTCTTTTATTTTCTATAATTTTTTGTATTACATTGTGAAATTATTTGTATATATTATTTGAACCCTTACCCTCTTCCTTTTAATGAAGACAGAATAATATCGTAATCCCCATTTCCAGAAACATCAATGTATATTTTCCATCACATCTCTACCTAGCAAATTAAGTAGAAATTAGTTTTGGGGAAATACAAAATTAAATGGAATCAAATGGATTCTTCTTCGTCAGTTCATTAAAACTGTGGTAGTTAGATTTTTAATCATTAGCTTCATGTAGCAAATACTTTGTCGGTCATCATTAAGAAGAAGAAGAAAAAAAAAAAAAGACAGGAAAATAGATTTACCTTTCCAGATAGAGCTAATCTTCAATCACCACGAGATAACATTGTTGTTCTATAAATAAGAAAAAAAAAATCGGTCATTAGAATTTTTTTGTAATTTTGTGGTACAAGATTTAAATCATTTCAAAATTTAACATCAGTTAAGTAAATAATGGAACGGTAAAGTTTTTTGATTTCATACTTTTAGAAGTCATTTGGAAAGATGCTTATTCATCCTATTAAAAAATATAGCTCATATTCTAGAATTACACACCTCTTAATTCTCGATCCACATATAACCTTTCCAAATAGGTTTTACATCATTCGACCTACAAGAGAAAAAAATAAAAGTAATAATAACTCTTTTGCCACAGTCACTTGAAGAAAACGTATGCCTTTAAGGTTTATTTGTGGAAGCACGTGTCCCAACCAGTATACCATAAGTGGGCATATGATTTCTATTTGAGACCCATAACTTAATATTTGCATTACGAAGGGTTCTTAAATAAACATTTTTTGAAAGAACCAGAAAGGAAAAAAGCAATGCATTTTGAAGCAAAAAGAATATAAAAAGCTTACGTACCTTATTAGTTTGTTTTATAGAATTGATTATTTCCACTTAAAATAGAACGACTCACTCATGAACGAATAATATCCTGAAAGGAAAAGAAAACAATAAACTGATTTATCACGTGTTTATCACGTATTAACTAATAGGTATTTACATAAAAATATTTCAGTCTCATTAAATCACATTTTTTTGCTTTCATGGATTGAATACTGGATTCAAGCAGAATAGGTTATACATCATGTTTTTAAAAACAAAACAAAAAACAGACTAACATTTTTAAAAGCAATAAAATTTACCGTCTGAAAAACAATTCCTGAGAAGATCATTGATACATAGATTCATCCTACAAAAATTGAAGAAAAAATCAGTAACTTGGAAAAAATAAAAAAATAACATGACTCAAAAAAATTAGTTGTGTTTTTGTTCCATCGTCGTTATCTCATGCTTCCAGTTGTAAACAAAGGAAGATGTGCGAAAGTTAGGATTTAGTCTACGATACCAATACAGTACGAAATGAGGATGGAATTAAAACAACATTCCGTGACTCTAGGCTCGACAGAAATACTACAACTGATTTCCTTATCAAAATTAATAAATTACATACCTTTTCATCAATTTTTTCATTTCGTAACCATACAATCTTTTGTCATTTTTTAAATATGATTGAGCCCTGTAAAAGCAAAAAGAGGATACATTAAGTGAAAGCAGTGACATTCATTTAAAAGATAAAATCAAATGAAAAACGCTGTTCCGTTTCAGATTGAGGATTAAAGTATTGATTTACATTAAATCCACACCCAGAATCGAGTATATTTATTTAAATAAGTTTTACTCTACTTCATTTTGACGAAACAAACGGGTATAAGTTACCTCAATTGCTGCTTTTAATGAAGAATGCATTAACTTTAATATCAATCATAAGACTTACCAAGGGTTACGTTTCTTTTCTTTTTCATGAATAACTGACTGCCTATGCTTTCCAAACTTTTGATAAGATTGAATCTGAAATTTAATAGAAAAAAAAATAATAATTAAAGGTCTACAATATCTTGAATTCTTTAATGAAAAGTCATTATTGTTATTTCAGTTGAGTAATTTTATCGGCTCATTCTATATCAGCCCCGAAAGATGGTAATGTTTAAATGACTCATCATGACTTTACCTAGTCAATAGGCAAGTATATTTTTATTTGTGTGTCTCAAATTAATTACCTTTTTCCTAAGGTCCTGTCTTGTCCTCTCTCATCATCTTTTATGGATTCTAAAAACCCCTAGAAATAAATGAAAGATTCTTAATAATCACATCAAAATATAGGAAACTTTTATGATTTGAAAAAATAGTACGATATCTCAGTTTAAAAACTCATTCAACAATTATTTCATTCTGTCGGGGAAAGAAGACAAAAATAGCTTTATTTTTTCATCATTTTTCCATATCTATTCAAATTGTAATTGCAATATTATGTAAACGCACCTGTAGATATCTGGGATCCATATAGAAGAAAAAAAATAAATCAGGGAGTGAGGAAATAATGCCATGCCTGTAAGAAACATGAAAATATGAGTAAAGTGAAATTAGAAATTCATAAAAATGGGTGTATTTATGTATTTTAAATACATAAAGAAGTGTACATGTCAAGTTCAAAAATTACTCCGATATAGTATAAAATCGGGTAACTGCGACATGACAAGCCAATTAATTTATGTCCTTTTTGACACTGTTTTGAGCAATCAAGAATTAGTCAAACAGTAACACAGAAGGACATTATTGAGTTCAAAATCTGATAATAAATAAAAAAACATATAAATTACCTTATTCAATAAGGTCATTTCCAATAACCAGAAAAGGTCTGTGAAAAAGAGTCCTGAAATAAATAAGTAAAGATTGCTATTAATGGATCCACGTTCCAAGAAATAGGTAGAAAAAATAAGGATTTGATTTCTAAGTTGCAGGTACTTGTATCTTGCGTTGAGTAACACCCTCAGTTTAAGCCGTGAGGATGGGTTGCAAATTACAAGAATTTATCTAGCATATCTCATTTTTCAATTCTGTTTCGGATTAAGAAAAAAGAATATTCAAGAGAATGCAAGACCTCAAATCATGATATCTTTTGTATACTTACAATTGATTTATCTGCTGCTTTTTGGTATTTTCTTTTCATTTACAGGCACAAAGGTTCCAGATCCTAGCGAGAGAGAAATAGGAATATCTGTTAAATAAATGCATTCTATGCTTATGAATAAAAAGAATAATATAAAGTATATTGAAGAAAAGCGTCAGACAACCATGAGCCATCATGTAAAATAAAAAACAAGCTTTCATTTCCTCTGGTGGAAACCACGAATGTATAAGGAAATCATTTTCATCATAGCATTGACTTCAATAACTCATTGAAAATTAAGATGTACACTTACCTCAAATGAGATCTAGGAGCTTTCTTCCCCATATCTATCAGCTTCAAAGAAAGGCAAGTTTAACCTAGTAAAAGAAGTTGATTAATTAATAAATAGTTCTTTCTGAAAATATATTTGTTTCATTCTCTCTTCCATTATAATTCAGACGACCAATGCCATCTTTAGAAATGAGGCCCCCTTCAATTTTGTAAATCTAAGGGGAGCATCATTTCTTCTGGTGGAAACCGCGAATGGTTAAGAGAATGTTTTCATCATGAAATGAGTAAATTTGAAATAAATCAATAGGATATAAAAATTATTCTTAATTACCTTCATGAATCAGGGTCATTCTATCCATGCATCCAGGACAGGATAAAAACAAAGGTGGAACACGACTCAGTATAAAACAAAACAAAAACGTGGGATCTATGAAATTCAAGTTTCTAAGCAAAAATTGACTCTTGAAATGAGATCAAATCCATCAGAATTACACAAATTTCTCATCAAGAGTCAGGAGAACGAAAGTTAATGATTTTGAATTAATTCATCATTAGAATTTTAAGAAGATCAAAGATTCTCCAAGATTTTTACCTCAATTTATTTACTATCCCAGTTTAGCATTTTCATTCCCTCATGAAAAATACTCAGTTTCAACAAAAGATAGATCCGACAAAGCAATCACCATACGTGAATAATCTCCTAAGATGTGTAGTATTCCGAGATGAAATGGGATAGGGAAGGGTGGAGTATAAAATTGTTTTAACTTGATGAGACAAAAAAAAACTTTTTTTAACAAAATGGAATACATCAATCCTTGATGTAGACCTAATCAAATCAACCAAGCCCTTTTCTACAGACAGCTTTTTACCTTCTAAATAAAACAAACTTCATTAAGTGGTTTTAAACTATTCTTTTATTTTCTATAATTTTTGTATTACATTGTGAAATTATTTGTATATATTATTTGAACCCTTACCCTCTTCCTTTAAATGAAGACAGAATAATATCGTAATCCCCATTTCCAGAAACATCAATGTATATTTTCCATCACATCTCTACCTAGCAAATTAAGTAGAAATTAGTTTTGGGGAAATACAAAATTAAATGGAATCAAATGGATTCTTCTTCGTCAGTTCATTAAAACTGTGGTAGTTAGATTTTTAATCATTAGCTTCATGTAGCAAATACTTTGTCGGTCATCATTAAGAAGAAGAAGAAAAAAAAAAAGACAGGAAAATAGATTTACCTTTCCAGATAGAGCTAATCTTCAATCACCACGAGATAACATTGTTGTTCTATAAATAAGAAAAAAATCGGTCATTACAATTTTTTGTAATTTTGTGGTACAAGATTTAAATCATTTCAAAATTTAACATCAGTTAAGTAAATAATGGAACGGTAAAGTTTTTTGATTTCATACTTTTAGAAGTCATTTGGAAAGATGCTTATTCATCCTATTAAAAAATATAGCTCATATTCTAGAATTACACACCTCTTAATTCTCGATCCACATATAACCTTTCCAAATAGGTTTTACATCATTCGACCTACAAGAGAAAAATAAAAGTAATAATAACTCTTTTGCCACAGTCACTTGAAGAAAACGTATGCCTTTAAGGTTTATTTGTGGAAGCACGTGTCCCAACCAGTATACCATAAGTTGGCATATGATTTCTATTTGAGACCCATAACTTAATATTTGCATTACGAAGGGTTCTTAAATAAACATTTTTTGAAAGAACCAGAAAGGAAAAAAGCAATGCATTTTGAAGCAAAAAGAATATAAAAAGCTTACGTACCTTATTAGTTTGTTTTATAGAATTGATTATTTCCACTTAAAATAGAACTACTCACTCATGAGCAAATAATATCCTGAAAGGAAAAGAAAACAATAAACTGATTTATCACGTGTTTATCACGTATTAACTAATAGGTATTTACATAAAAATATTTCAGTCTCATTAAATCACATTTTTTTGCTTTCATGGATTGAATACTGGATTCAAGCAGAATAGGTTATACATCATGTTTTTAAAAACAAAAAAAAAACAGACTAACATTTTTAAAAGCAATAAAATTTACCGTCTGAAAAACAATTCCTGAGAAGATCATTGATACATAGATTCATCCTACAAAAATTGAAGAAAAAATCAGTAACTTGGAAAAAATAAAAAAATAACATGACTCAAAAAAATTAGTTGTGTTTTTGTTCCATCGTCGTTATCTCATGCTTCCAGTTGTAAACAAAGGAAGATGTGCGAAAGTTAGGATTTAGTCTACGATACCAATACAGTACGAAATGAGGATGGAATTAAAACAACATTCCGTGACTCTAGGCTCGACAGAAATACTACAACTGATTTCCTTATCAAAATTAATAAATTACATACCTTTTCATCAATTTTTTCATTTCGTAACCATACAATCTTTTGTCATTTTTTAAATATGATTGAGCCCTGTAAAAGCAAAAAGAGGACA